>NW_006256805.1:643051-897945 GCF_000478725.1 Eutrema salsugineum | reverse complement strand
AGAAGCACTGCATATAGATTCAATCTCCTTAATACAGCTCCGAGGGAGGTAGAAAGCAGTTAGCCAGAAGTTTGTAATGCCAGAGATTACTGATGAAAGAAGCTGTAAACGACCTGCGTAAGATAAATGTCTAACAGTCCAAGTACCAATACTCGCACGAATACGTTCGATCAGTGGGGCATAGTCCATTTTCGTCATCTTCTTAGTCATCAATGGGAGTCCAAGGTATCGAACTGGTAACTGTCCAAGAGGGAATGGGAACCGTTCTATAATTGCTAAACTATTAGCATCAGATACACCAGCCATAAAAATTGTTGATTTAGTGAGACTCATCCTTAAGCCTGAAGCAACTGCAAAACGATCAAGGACATCAACAATGGCCTCGATGGATCTCTCCGTTCCATCTGTAAATACCATTAAATCATCTGCAAAACAGAGATAAGTTAATTTCTGTTTGGAACAGTGGAGATGATATCCAAACCGTCTCTCCAGGGCAGCCTTATCCAACATCTTCGATAAGACATTCATGCACAAAACAAACAAGTATGGAGATAGGGCACACCCCTGTCGTAACCCACGGTTGCTCTGAAAATAACCAACAAGCTCTCCATTCACTTGAACCGAGAAAGACGCAGAGGAAATACAAAGGTGTATCCATTTAACGAAAGTAGCCGGTAAACCCAGAGTAGTTAGGACATTCAAGAGGAAGCTCCACTGAACGGTATCAAAGGCCTTTGCGATGTCTATCATCATGGCACACCTGGATGGGCCTGCGCTCTTATGATAATCTTTCACAATCTCCGAAGCAAGCAGAACGTTTTTCACCAATAAGCGATCTTTAACAAAAGCAGACTGGTTAGGTGCAATGATACCTGGGAGGATACCTTTGAGCCGATTTGCCAGTATTTTTGATATGATCTTATAAAGTACGTTGCAACAAGAGATCGGACGATAATCTTTCATCGCTCTAGCATCATTCTTTTTAGGAATTAGAGCTAAGATTGTCGAGTTTATCCCCTTAGGAAGGAACCCAAACCTGAAGAAGGATTGAACAGCTGCGATCACATCAGTACCAATTACTTCCCATGTGTGCTTGAAAAACTCCGTAGTGAATCCATCAGGACCCGGAGACTTGTTACTTGGCATATTAAATAGCACCTTTTGAACCTCCTCCCCCGTGACCTCGCGAATAAGCAGTTCACTGTCATTACTACTGCATCGCGTGTTCAAAAGATTTTCGAGTGTTTCAACCCTACTCCAAGGAACTCCTCCGGCTGATGAGTTAGAAATTCCCTGAAGTGTCTTTCCGCCTCTCCCTTAATATCTACTGCTTCTCGCAAAATTGTTCCTTCAGGGTCAATAATCTCCCTGATCTGATTCTGGGATTGACGAATACATACTGCTCTATAAAATACTTTGTTGCTTTTATCACCTATATTCATCCAATGCAGTTTAGATTTTTGCTTCAAGTAACCTTCTTCCAACTCTGATAAATGTTCCCATCGTGTGAGAGCCAGTGATTCCTCCTGTAATCCTTGAGATGATGGATTCCTAGCATTCGACTCCTGAGCAGCACACAAATCAGCGTATGCCTCCTTTGCTCGCTTCGTAAGATTCCCAAACCGGCTTTTAGACAGTTCTCGGAGCTTAGGTTTCAGATCTTTCAGTTTTTTGGATAACCGATGTAATGCAGAGGTTGAATGAAATAAAGCAGGGGTTTGTTTCCAGTGCTCCCCTACCGCTGGCACAAACTCAGGCATTTTAGTGAGAATGTTCAGAAATTTGAAAGATTTCCGAGGACGCTGCTCCTCACTATTCAGAATTAAACGCACACGGAGATGATCAGACACTCCACCAGCTTCAAAAACAAAGTACGAATAAGGATGACTTAAAAGCCATTGCTCGTTCATCAAGACCCGATCAAGTTTTTTATGAATAAGCCCCTCATCTCTTTTGTTGCACCATGTGAGCCATGGTCCTTGGTGTCCCATATCCAACAAACCACACTGTCGTACAACATCCTGAAAATCCAGGGATCCACCAGAATCTGCAGCACCAGAGTTAGAATTTGAATGGTCCTCACTAGAGAGTATTTCATTAAAATCTCCACAAACTATCCACTCTTTATCCTTGCAGACTGTAGAATGCAGCATCAAAAGTTCCCTCCACAAGTCCTTGCGCTCCGATACAAAGTTCGACGCATAGATAAAACAACATACAATATCCTCAGCTAAATCCTCCATCGTAACCGAAACAGCAATTATCTGAGAACTTTTGTGAAGAACCGTGATCTTCACCTCCTCTTTCCATACCAACCAAATCCGACCAAGTCTATTTTGCTCATAATTCGATGCAAACGACCAACCCGGGAACACTGACGAGACAATCTTCAGGCTTTTGCCCTCCATTATTCGAGTTTCCAAAAGACATCCAATTGAAAAATTATTTCCCCTAACTCAATCTCGAACGACTGAATGTTTCGAACGCTTATTGAAACCACGTATATTCCAGAAAAACCCCGTCATTAATGATGATTTTTTTTTGGTATTCGTCTTTCCCCTCGCCTCTGCTACCTTACGACCTGTTGGTTGTGACTCAGCAGAGAGATACTTGTGCGCAGTTTTTGCAGCCCGAGTTAGAGGTGCCCGAGGACCCCCTTTCTCCTCATCTTTTGAAATCAGCTCTTCATCCACAGATGAGGTCTGATCCACCTCCGTAATATTGCATTCCTTATCCCTTCCACATTCCTCTTCCGCCTCACAATCGGTTTTATTGGCCCCATCATCAACCATTTCTCCCTCCTCAGCCTCATTCTCTATTAGAGCTAAAAAACGTGATCCCGAAGTGAAGCCCTCCTGTTCAGTGGGAGCCTGTTCTCAAATTATAAACTCATTGGGAGGTATTTTCTCAAATTTTCTCTTTTATTATTAATCTACATTAATGAAGTAAAAGAAAAGGTTGAGAAATTATCCAAATATCGATCCTAAGGTTGAGGAGCATGATACGATACAGCACTGGAGTTATTGATCCTGAGCTAAAAGAGAAGCCAAATAACCCTTTGGAGCAAGAAGAAACTACTGGGGAAGGAAGGAAAGACGATTCCAACATCTCAGGCCGAGACGCAGCCACCGTAGTTCAGATATTTTTAGCTTTTTCCCCTTTATTTCAACTAGAATTTTTACCACCCACTCGACATCCAGTATCTCTTCAATTTATACATATTAATAACCACTACAATTTTTTTTTAGTTTTTGAGTAAATAAAAAATCTCATGTCTTGTTTCTCTCCATCGCTCATTACTCTTATATAAAACGAAGTCTATCAATATACCATTTTTTAGGAGAAAAAACAAATCAGAGACCTTGTGGGGTGGGTACTGGGTAGACCTTGCTCAGCCAAAAAAAAATCTCTTTCTACATTCAATTTTTGTTCTCCAATTATTATAATTTTATACGTAAATTCTCATTCTTAATCTCATCTGTTTTCTCATGTTCTTCCATCTGATCATACAATCTCTATCATCCTCAACAAATTCTTCTTACTCTTCTCATATGCAGTATTTTCAATGGTAACAAATTTCACGGCTTACTTGTTTATCTCAGTTTTAACAGACCCATCCAATCCAAAATTTTAAGTTCTCGTTACATACATGAGCATAGCATTAGTTTGAGATTTTTACAAAATGTTTTAGACTTCCCTTAATATTATAGAGTCAAACATAAAATAATATTTTTAAGCAAGATCCATCACTTACTTAAGATGATGATGTCCACAAGGTATGCATTGCATTCAAGTCACTCAGGTTTGTTGACTTAAGTGATGTTTTATATAGTTCTCTTAGCTTTCCAGAGTCTCCGTATCTTCCAGAGTTCTGAGATTTGTTTGCTCCTTCCGCCTGTAAGGATAAGGAGAACATTCGCTTTAGAATGCACTGCAATTGGGCCCAGAATTTGGTGTAAAGTTCCAGGTCCTTGGTTTTCAATGATTCCGCATATGTTTTAGAAATGTTACGGCCCTCAAGAAGGCGAGACAAAGCTGACTCAAGCATCTGTAGCATGAACAAGAGAATGGTTAACGCAGTTGCATAATAAGTCATTCAACCGATGAATTGTTAATTGTGCAATTTTCAGACCTTAAAAAATCACATAAACACACACGAAATAAAGCATATCGAGCACTTACAATGTTTGATTGCCAGAAGTTTGAAAGGCTGAAGGAAAGAGCCGATCGCTCTATCAGGATTGTCAGGAACATGGAAGGATGATTCTTGGGGCCATAAAAATCCATTGACTTCTGCCAATTCCTTTCTGCCAGTAAAGCGTACTGCTTGGCTCTCTGGATGACATTAGTCTCAGGTTTAGGAGGACTTCCTTGATGACGCTCTGTCTCCAAAAACCTTAAGCAGCAATCTTTGTGATACCGCGCTAACTGAAGATAAGCAAAAGCAGCTTCCTGTTTGCGTATTTTCCCCAGAGATTCATATAAAGTCAATGCCTCTCTTATAGCATCACTGGCTGACACTTCATGTTTCCTCAAGTCCTTCGATCTTCCATCAGAAGAAGAATCATGAGTGTTTTCCAAGATGCTCTTTTGTCTACGACCTGCAGCAGTGGTTGTGTCGTCTTCCGCCAAAAGCATTCCAAATCTAAGATATGTATGAGCAAGCTGTGTGTAGACTTCAACATTTAGATCGTCTGGGCCTGAACTAGCCTTTTCAGTGGCAACAAGGAGTTCTGTCTTTGCTGCCAGATAATATTGTAGTGACTTGCTGTATTCTTGTTTTGCAGTGTTTAAAGCTTCTTGATAAGCATTTTTAAAAGCGGGATTCAATTTAAGAGCTTCAATCTTTGGAACCATTTCTTCAGCCAGAGCTCGTCTCCCGTGACCCAAGTTACAGTTGATTAGTATAACATTGGTATGATCGCAAACTTCCTTGAATGCCACTATAGCGTCAGCAAAAGCTTCTTCAGCTTTGTTGAGCTCTTTGCTTGCGAGACGGTTCCGACCAAGTTCATTACATACCCAACCTTTCTTTTTAATAACAGACTGGAACTCATTACAACCACTTGGAAGCTCTTGTAATGCTCTTTGAGTTTCCTCGTAACTATTTAAGGCAGCCAACAGATTGCTTTCTGCATCATCAGTTTTAGACCCCTTGAGATATTTGAATATTCCGCCTTTTTTTGCTCCTGGTGTTTCCTTCGAGTTGGATTCATTCTGCTCCAGAGTTACCACTTCCTTTGTTCCCACTGATGTATCTACTTCTTTATGGCTTTTGTTCTCAACCGTGAGATTAACACCATCATCTTCAGCATTTCGTGAGAGCCTGCTGGCGACATTCTTGGACTCTGATTTTTTACGGTTCTTCCTGCTATGAGGCACAGTACGAGCACTAGTTCCCTTGCTGCTGCTGCTACTTGCGTTGCTTCCACTGCTTGCTCTGTCACTCTTACAGCTGCAGTTTACTAATGAACAGGATGCACAATTTTTACTGTACTCTGTTAACTTTTTCTTGAGCCTTTGTACTTCCTTTAATACTTCGGACGGCATTCTCAAGTGATTTGTAGATGTCCCCATTGCTCTTTTGGAGATCTCCTGACCCTTTAGAACGTGGAACTGAACATATATATCACCAACCAACATCCATACTTTGGCCCAGAAGAGGCGTGTTGATGAAAGTTCCCCGAAACTGATTTCGGATTCTGCTTCTACAACTTCCACTTGCCTTGTTTCATGGGATTTTGACTGCAGTGAAAGAGACTTGCTCATCGAGGAAACAAAAAATGTCTCTTCAAACTTCTGCGGCATTGAACCATAAAGGGAGCAAGCTAATTCCATAGTATTCAAAGCTTGGTGTAACTGTCCATCCTCTTTGTAAGCTTCCCCCAAAGACAGATATGATTCACCGAGAAGCAGAACAAGGTTCCACAATTTCCTGTCTAGTTTAGATGTCGGAAGCCACTTACGGATATCACAGACTTCAATACAATCAGGATCACCACATCCACAGTTGGAAAAGTCGACAGAAGGCAATATATCATGAAAAGCACCTTCCGTATCTGAAGACTGCAGTTGGCGTGTCCACCTTAGAGACTTGATAGCTTGAGAAACATGGTGAATTGCTGCTAGTTTGGATGAAATGAGATTGGTTGTAGTCTGAAGCAGAGGTGTCGGAGCCTGGCATACATGATCAAGATCAAAACTAGTTTCCAAACATGAGTTCACGACAGAGCTTTCAGTATCAGGGGAATCTGGACTATCTGAACGTAATATTTCCTTGCAAGGTGACACATCTGCCTCCAACTTCGGCCTAACAGATATTAAAGGCGGTATATAGGAATCCTTAGTGAATTTTTCTTCCGAGAAAACCACTGCCTCACTTTCATGCTCAGCAGTAATAGGATCAACTAGTTCCTCTTCCAGATCTGTTATTTTGACTTCACGTTGCACATTATTACACTCAAAAGTCAAATCAACTTCATCGTCATTATTAAGAATGAGTCTTGCAAACTGCTCGTGTGCATATGCCCGAACAACCTATCCAGCATGGTATCAATAATGAGTACCAATCAAAGGTTTAAAAGGAAAACAGCTCAATGATATATATAGCAAAAAATCATCGTAAAGACCAATACCAGATGATCAGGCTCGTCCAAAAAATTCAAACAATTTCTGAGGAACCGAGCACATTTGGCCCTATCATTTGGCACCTGTAAAAGATGCAAAGTGTCAGAAAAGCAGTAGTTAAGTTCTTGTTGATGTTTAATGCAGAAAAACACTATGCTTCCTTACCACCGATAAAGAAAGCCTATGACCAACACGGTAAAGAAGATTTCCTAAGGAAAACAATGAGTCACTTCTCCCACTGTGAATCAAAGATGGCAATGGACTTGCACTATTGTTGTGATCGCTTGAAGAATGGCTCTTTGAAATAATGGTAAGATCAAATAGCTGGATCACATCTTCGTCAGCGCTTTTGTAAAGCTGCAGAGGGCATAATCAAATCAACTGGAGTTAGTAATGACATCAACTATAAATAATTCAAGCAAAGGAAAATATAGTTACCCAGTAAGCGCCAGGATCCTCTTTGCAATTTGTCTGAAGAAACCTTAAAACAGTAAGGCCGTTTTGCTGAACAACATGAGGATGAAAAGCAGGTGTACCATCCTCAGAGATGCCTTTGAGTAGAAATATATCATCTGTTTTCAAAAGCTCATACCCTTGTACAACACCATTCTGATGATAGCAAATCGCCAGCTCGGGCACACTGGCCATTACATTATCAAGCCAAGCTTCAAGCCAATTTAAAGGTGTAACCTGTGCGAAAAGAGAACAGTTAACAGAGTCCACTTAAAAAGATGAAAAACTAGAACCAATCAAGAGTAGAGCAGTAACCTGTTGGCTAACATCCCACAAATGCAAGCTTACAGCCAAATATTTCTCATTGCTGAACAGAAGCAGATCACTGCCTAAAAGCATGCGGAAGTTGTGGAATTGCCAAAACAGAACTCTTAAAAACTCATTGCTCCCACTTCTTCTGTGTTTCTCAGAGTCTTTAGTAGGCTTGATCTTTTCACTGATTTGAGTATTTTCTCTTATCCGCTCATGTGCCTTGTTTTTCTTGCTCTTCTTCTTTTCATAAATTAAATCATCATGTTTAAGTTGTTTACTACTCCCTGCAGGCTTGTCAAGTCTGTTCTCTGGATCACAATGGGAGTTCTCTCCTGCAGGGAGAGCAGAAGAACTCGACTGTCCCTCTGTATGTGGGCGATGAGTTGGGGGACAATCACACGCTTCCATCCTCACTGAATGCATAGCAAAGTTCAGAAACAAAGATTCGTCAACGTTTTTTGTACATTTTGGTTGATTGTTGTGCCTCCTAATCAGTTTCTCTCCCTCTTCAACATCAGGTCTGCATTACACAAGATAATCAGTTTCCCACTGAAGATTGCACGATTCTAAAAGAAACAGAATTGAGGTAAAAAACCCACCCAGGATTCAAGACAAGAGTCTGTCCAACACGCTGAACAGCTATGGAGACCCGAGCTTTAGAGTAAGGTATCTTAAAGATTTGTTTGAGAATGTCGACAGGTGCAATCACGTCTATCTCATCACCATATTCAACTAAACCCGACACAGCAAGAGCTTCACATTTCTTGCTTAGGTTCGAAGCAATAACATTAGCCTCCGTAGATATATCTGTAACGTCAAAACACAAGAACCATAACCACCTTCCAAATTACACTCGGGAGACACAAGTATAACATAAGCTCGTTTATTTTCTCTATTCAATATTCACAAAGTGTTTGCATAATCTTAATATTTCACACAAATGAGAATAAATTGAATACTCTAACTGAAGCTACACAAGCGCAATGTCCACTAATTGAAGAAACCTTAAGGAAACTTGGAAAAGGAGGAGAAAAATTAACATAAACTCTGTTTACTTCTCCATTCAATATGCACAAAGTGTTCACCTAATCGTAAGATCTCACACAAATGAGAATTGCACAGAAATTACTCAAAGGAGGAGAACAAAAATTACCTCCGGTGATCCTAGACAAAAATACTCATACTTCACACAAAAGTATAACATAAGCTCGTTTATATCTCTATTCCATATTCATAAGTGTTGACATAATCTTAATATTTCACACAAATGAGAATTGCAGAGAAATTGAATACTCTAACTGAAGCTACACAAGGGCAATGTCGACTAATTGAAGAAAACTTGAGGAAACTTGGTAAAGGATGAGAAAAATTAACATAAGCTCTATTTATTTCTCCATTCAATATTCACAGTGTTCACCTAATCGTAAGATTTCACACAAATGAGAATTGCAGAGAAATTGAATTACTCCTTTAGGACAAGAAATACCTCCGGTGATCCTAGACTTCATTGCGGCGAGGGGTAAAACCTCCTTGGGAAAATCGGTAAGCAAAGGAGGCCGGTTAAGATCCGTCTCCGTCGGAATCTTCCGATACCTCGGAGCATTCACTCTGCAACGACGACATAAGAAAAACAAAAGCTTCATACAAAGTGAAAGCAAAAACAGTATGTGAGGAAGTAGAAGATGGAACTAACGTTTCCGGAGATGGGAGGAGAGCAGAAGTGAAAGTTGGAAAGGAGCTATCGGCGAGAACAGGGATTGAGCCGCAGAGAAAACCGACCGGTTTAGGCGCGACGATCTCCATCGTCCCGACGCATTGCAAGTCTCTCGATCCTTCGACGGAGATCGGAAGATAAGGTAACGGCATCGGCGGTGGCTTTTGAGCAACCGATTGCTCCATATTTGATTTCGGAAGTTATATCTTCTCGGGAAGACGAAGAGAATCTGCAAATTTTCTCCGGCGAGTATTCGAGAACCCTGTAGAACAGCTACTAATTCTTAAACCTGAGTTAATATAATAGATTTGATTAATTATAATGAACATATTATAGGTTTATAAACTCTGATTGTCTTTGTCGGTTCCCCTAGAACGGCACTCGTCTTATGCAAATATCAACTCAACTCCATGTTTTTGACCAAAGTCGATAAAAGCATACATAATATTTAGGAAAACGATCTATTTCTCCCTGAAAATTTTCATATAATATCAGATCCCCCAAAGTTTGAGCCTCGTTCTATTTCCACATTCGATGAAAATTCGAATTCTATTTCCCCATAAAATGAAAGTTCGAAACTCATTTTCCCACAATTGTCTGTTTTATTGGACAATCACACGCTTCCATCCACACCTCCTACACCCAAAAATTAAACCAATTTTAGAAAATCTAACCGTAGCCCGTGTTAAATGTAATTCAAACCCAGAAAAATCCCAAATCGATTGAACTCTTAGAACCCTAAAAACTAAATTTTCCCAAATTGAAATTTGAGAAAGAGATTTTAAGATCACGAATTGTTTACAATCAATTGCTGTGATGTAATAACAAACTTAACGTATATTTTTATTTAACTAAGAACAAAGCACAAGAGATGCTGTTAACATAAGAACTTCACCAGAGGCCATTATACTGGTGAGAAACCCCTTCCTGCTTCTTCTAATTAAGTTCTTAATAAGGTAAGGATTCTGAAAATGACACTTTAATCTGATTATAATTGCAGTTGGGAAGGAGATTGTGGACCTTTGCCTTGACTGTGTGAGGAAAATTGCCAACAACTGTATTGGTTTGCAAGGGTTTTTGGTGTTTAATGCCGATGGTGGAAGAACTGGTTCTGGTTTGGGCTTTTGTTGTTAGAACATTTGATTTCTTAGATAAGATTATCGATAGGATTATCTATTTCTCAGAGTTGTGAAATTTGATTTTTGGTTTCAGATTTTTAAGGTTCTTGAGATTTATGGTTTCATAGTTTTAGAATTTTTGGGATTTCTGGATTAATGTTTGTATTGGGAATTTTAGTTTCGGGTGGGGTTTATTGTTTTTCTCGGGTCGTAATTAGATTCAGAAAATTAAATCAGGTTTAGACTTATTAAATCAGATTATATTTGGTTATTTTTGGTTTTTTTGTTATTCAGTTGGTTAAGTGTTGATTGGTATACAGTAAACCAAGTTAAATTATGGTCAATGAAAAAATAAGTTTCGAACTTAGTTTGTGTGGGGAAATGAGTTTCGAACTTTGATTTTATGGGGAAATGGAATTCGAACTTTCATCGAATGTGGAAATAGAACGAGGCTCAAACTTTAGGGGAATCTGATATTATATGAAATTTCTCAGGGGAAAATAGACTGTTTTTCCTAATATTTAAGAGAATAAACTAAATGATTAAACATGTATTTGACGCGTGAGAGAAACTGTGACATCCTATCCCAGGCTTCCTAGAGAGAAAGTGAAATAGGGCATGTTAGGTCGGCTATCTAACCGTATTAGGACCGCATTCGGTCAGACGCCTGGTTTGGTCCAGTTGGTGAGCCTCAAGTTTGCCAGGTTCGAAAACGCTCAGGTAGCAATCAACAACATAGACATAGGCTGATCTTTCACCTACATCTAATAAAAAAAAGGAAGGGGAAGGGTGAGTAATGGGGATTACTCAGTGAGAACCAGACCAGACTACCTTCCCACTCATTTATTTTCAACTAACATGTCAAGAAGAAATCCAATAAGCAACACACAAGCACCACAGCGATGCACAAACAACTAACAAGCAATTGTGATATTTCCAACCCGCCCATCACACAATGCCATACCTCCCAGTCACACCGACTTAGGATACACACATCTCCCATGTCACACAGACATAATACCAGGCGGTCACACAGACATGCCTCCAGCCATACAGGCTCCGAAAGGATCGGCGTACCTTCCCCCATCGTTGAACTACCGCTATAGTCACACAGATAGCAATAACCCAGCAAACAAGTCCATACCTCGGCACATCACCACCGAGATGGACACCTGATCTAACTACACTACCAATCACTAACCACACACCAGGGTGAACAATCAAATATGCTGGTTCTTCCTCTAATGAGATCCTAATTCATTTCATTAAATTTTCACATGGATCTAGCTAGATGCACAAGAAAACATCCTAGGCTCATCAGATCTAGACCCCACACACCAGAAGAAGACAAAATGAATAAAAAGAAGACCCTAAATCTAATCCTTATCCTAGCAACAAAGCAGATCTGGAAACCCGACACTAGAACGGCGATATCTCCTTACTCAGATCTCCGATCGGGACGATCTTGGTCTCCGAAGAAAGATGACACTTGGGGCTTCGATTTGATATATTATACGTCACGTGGAGCTTCACAGATCGCCAGGAAACAGTCTCAAAAGTGAACGGCGGATAGGGTTTAAGAGAGAAGAAAGAGAGAATGAAGCTGATGAAGGAGGAGAGAGCAGCGGCCAAGGGAGAGAGGAAGAGAAAGAGAGCCACGGTGTGAGAGAGAGGAGGAGGATGGCGTGGCTGAGAGAAAGAGAAGAGAAGATGAGAATGTGGCTAGGGTTTCCCAAAATGGAGAATGAGAGATTAGAGAGGTACTTATAGTTAGGATTAATTTAGATGGGCTGAACTTAGTGGGTTAGATTAATGGGCTCGCATGAGATTAAAAAAAAATTAAAATTGGGCTTAATTAAGAATGATGGTTTAATTTAAATAAACCGAAAATTGATTTTAATAACAACCGACCCGGCGGGTCGGGGTGTTATAGAAACGATGGAAAATATAATGAAAGTATCGGATGGCAGCGAACAAAAACCTGGTCGGTGAATCCAAAGAGAGTTCTAAGATCAGATCAGAATGTTCGTAGCAATTAATCACTTAGTTTCGATGAATGAACGATGAATGGACATTCAATATATAAGTCGTTTAGAAGGCATGCATATTTTTTTTCTTTTGGTTGGTTCTCCTTACATCGTACTCCCTCTGTTTTAATATATAAGTTGTTTTGAAGATTTATTTTGTTTCACAATATAAGTTGTTTTAAAAATTCAATGTAATTTTTATTTTTGTGAGAAATTGTGTAGCTAATTATATTTTGAAGTTTTAACTTATATTTTCTGAAAAAAAAATTTTCTGATTTTTTGTGTTTTTAACCAAACCAACTTATCTATTAAATCAGATGGAGTATTTAAGTATGGATCAGAGAGCCTCCGTGTTGTTTCATGTTTGTCGTGACCAAACATGTCAATATCTTTTTTTTTAAATTATTTTTCGCCCATCTTCTTCTAAAATCTTCTTTAAAATGATGTTAACGTGTCAATATCTGAAATATGTCTACATCAATTTCAGTACCAGTAATTCAAGATATGTCTCAGAAAGAAAAACGATAATGGAAGAAATGTGATAGCTGTGTTGCCTCTTTTCTATATTTTTCTCTTTGTGTGTTCATATTGGATCATTGTAACCATATTTCTTGTCTTCTATGGAGTCTTCTTTCAGTGCCTATTGTGGTGCTGCCAGTGTTTTGTCCTTGAGTGCAATTTGATTTATTTTACGAACCAATTATCCAAATTAGTATGAGATTGATTGATATGGTGTATTCAGGGAAGTCTATTATTAGCATGTATGGTTTGGAGATGTAACATAGATTCTCAATCCAGGGATAGGAGAGTTTATGATTAATAGAGAAGATAGTCGGCGATTTTGGGTTTTATGTTTAAATTTCTTCGATGATTTTACTATGCTTGATATGACATTAATGTAGAAATAACCACCTTGGAAACCGCCATAAAAAAGACGAGGGTTTGGAGCAGAAAATTGTCTCTCTGTTTCAAATATTATTTCTTTTGATAGATTTTGATAGAATCAATAAATTGAATTCTTATTCGAAAAATATTTTTTGTCCATAATTGGAAATAGATTGATGTAATACAAAAAAAGAGATAATAGCCGAAGAAATGAAAAGTGGAAATTCTCTTGTCGAAGAAATTAATAGTCAAAATTCATTTTATTCTATATGTATGTTTGAATTTTATATCGATTGGGCTCGTATCGATTTGGCTTTCTGCGTTGGCACTTGGTAGACATGTGGGCCTATTTAGATAAGCTGATAAGTAACCACTTTGTGGAGAAGATAATTTGTCGTCGAGTTTTTTAACATTAAGTTGGGATTTTGAAAATCTTTGTGGGTGTCATGGCAAATCTAAATGCTTTGATTGGTGGAATATTTTTCTGAATATTTCTGCATACATGGCATAGATGAGAGGCCAGCAAAGTAATCCTTTTTATATAAAGGAGATTCAAGTGAAATGTACTAAATAAAAAATTATTGATCTAACTGAAAATTAATCTGAAATATATTAAATTGTGTAGTTTAACAGAAGTTAACCTGAAAATAAACCTAATTGATTAACTTAATTAGTATGATTTTTACATAACCAAAATTAAACCAATAAATTTAACCTAACCAGAAAATATTAACTGCCATATAAAATGAGATTTTACATCAAAGGCATTGTTTGTTGGTTAAAAAAAAAGAAACTCCTAGCTCTCTTCCCCAAGTGACGATTTTGGCGCTCGTTGCCTGTTGCCTCTTGTTTGCCACAAGATTTGTCGCTACCTGCCTCCACCAAAAGTAAGCCCTTATTCCTCCCTCTTCCTCTTCTCGACTTGTTTTCACAAATTTAGTTTTTTTTTTTATATATATGTTGTTGCCATTGGTTTGTTTATTCTTTGCTGCAAACATATAGTTATGTTAAAAATACACTGATAGCTTATTTTAAGGAAGAATAAGCAAATCCACAGCAGCAACAGATCTGAAAAAAAAAATTATTTAAAGGAAGCAAGTTGCCGACAAGGAGGAAGATGGAGGAAGCAAGAAAGAGGGTTTACCATATCGCAGACGCATACAATACAGATTTCTGCTGAAAATTTGTGGATCAGACTTCATATACTATCTACAGACTTCAAACAAAGTATGCAGGTGAGTCTGATAAAAAAAAATCAGGATATTTTTGCATTTGACCAAAACATTAACTTTAGAAAAGTAGACTTCAAGTAAAGTTTGTGGAAAAAAAAGAGTTACTTTGGCATTTGACCAGAATTTGACAAGATATTGGCTTTTTTAGACTTTGGTGAAGTCTGCAACTCCAAAAGATTTCAAACAAAGTCTACTCTAAAAATCGAGAGCTAAATTTGCAATTAACCAAATTTGACTTTATTAGACTTTGGGTGTTGTCTGTGATATTTCAAACTTCACCCGAACTCTACTCAGAAACCAGGAAGTTAGTTTTGTATTTGACCAAAATATGAAATTAAATTAATTGTCAATTTTGCATGAAATCTACTCAATTTTTTTGAATTAATGCACACTTCACACGAAATAAATTGGAAATAAAAGATAGTTTTCCACATTTTTGTCTATATACACCTTTAATTTTGTAGGTATAATTTAGACTAAACTACCCCTAAAATTTTAATACCGATTTATATATATAAAAAGGAAAATAAGTATATTTAAGGAGATAAAAAATTGTAATTGTCCCAAAATGATTGATAGAAATATTTTAAAAAATATTTTATCATATGTTCTATGAATGGTAGAATATATATTATACAATCTTGCTATGTTCTTCAGAATTTTAGAATACTTATTCTATCAAATAAATCTTCTGCGAGTTGTAGAACGTGTCTTTTCCGGGTTCTCTGTGTTCTAAGACAGCATAGAATACTCCATTTTTCTCTGTTTCTTCATGCTATCTTCTTCACTTTCTTCTCTATTTCTTTTTTTTTTCACGTCTCTGTGACATATTGGATACATTTCAAAATTTCAAATTATTATGGTGAAAATTTTTGAATCTAACTTTTATATAAAATTTTAATAACAGCCAAACTCCAAAGCTGTAAGATTAAATTCTTTTATGATTTCAGATTATGAAATCTATCCCAAGATAAACTAGATTCATTATAATCCAACCAAATACACTTATAGAAGAAGGAGAAACAGTAACCTTTATCTATGCTTTGATTAGGCTTGAAATCAAATTGATTTCTTCTTTCTTAACTCTTGTTTTTTAGAATCTCTTTTGATGGAGAAGAGATCAAGCCTTTCTATCTTTCTTTTCTCTTATGTATGTGTAGTAAACTTTTCTATTTTGGTGATCAACGTGAGAATGAAACTTGAACATCTATTTATAGGAGAAGAAGTGGACTAAACTTGCTCACAAAGTTTTGCCTTTAGCTTTGTCTCCAAGTTTTACCTTTAGCTTGGAGACAAAGTTTCCATAATTTCCTCCATGACACCCATATGTTTCTACAAAAGCTTGAACACCAAGTTTTGCTTATTACACATCATATTTCACATATATACATATGATCCTTAATAAAATATTTGTCAACAATTTTATTGTAAGGAAGACAGTTATCAATACATTCGAATTCTAACGTCTTTAATCGAAACCAATCCATCACGGTGTCATCCTTTATGTTAGAATTCTACACTTTAATATTAATATGAACTTGATCCTTACAATTAAACCAATAGACATATATGTTAGTTAAGGATAGAAATTTTCTTACATTCTCCCACTTGACATAGGTGTTGACTTGATGATTTAATAACCACAATGCACGCCTTTATATCAAGTCCAAATACCTTTAAATATAACAACAAAATCAGGATTAATTGAATCATGGCAGTTACAAGTCATTCAATCGACATGATCCCTTCCATGTATCACAATCAATCTTAATTATATATATATATATATATATATATATATATAGCTTCTTTTATGTTGAGAAGAATCTTTATTCTCAAACTAACCTTATATTTAGATAAACCTTATTCTCGAACTAATCTTACATTGAGAAAAACCTCTATTCTCAACCTAACTTTATGTTATCTATAAACCGTACGTGTACACTCTTTAGTGATAACATATTTTATAAACCAGAAATGTAATAACTTTAAGTGAATTCACAGTGTCACAACCATACTAAGCAAACCATAACTATAATAACAAGGCTTTATCTATAATACCCATTTTCTACATGGCCAATGAACGCCTTGGGTGGTAATTCTTTAGTCAACGGATCTGCTACCATTACTTCTGTCGAAATATGCTCAAAAGACACTCTACGCTTCTGTACTTCTTCTTTGACAGACAAGTACTTTAACTCCATGTGCTTAGCACCCTTCGAGTACTTGTCATTCTTTGAAATGAAGACAGCTGCGGAATTATCACAATAAATTTTCAGCGGCTTCTCTATACTATTGACAATTCAAAGCCCAGAAATAAGTTTCGCAGCCACAATGCATGAATTGTAGCCTCAAAGCATGCCACAGATTGCTTTCCACTTTTCCATGACACTACTCCTCCAGCTAATAGGAACAGATAGCCAAACGTCGATTTCCTGCTATCGATGCATCCGACATAGTTTGAATCTGAATATCCAATGATCTCTAGATGATCAGATCTCCTATATGTAAGGATGTGCTCTTTGGTGCCTTGCAAGTACCTGAGAACCTTCTTTGCAGCTTTCCAATGGTCTATTCCGAGATTACTTTGATATCGACCCAACATACCAACAGCAAAACTGATATCTGGTCGAGTACATGTTTGAACGTAGTTCAAACTCCCAACCACCGACGCATAAGGAATTCTTGCCATTTTCTTTACGCTCCAATTCACTTTCGGACATTGCATTTTGCTGAACTTGTCGCTTTTCTGAATTTCAGCTATTCCTGTGCAGCAATTTTCCATTCTATATCTCTCTAAGACTTTATGAATATATCCTTTCTGAGACAAACTTAACCATCCTTGTGATATATCTCGAGGTATTTCTATCCCAATCACATAAGATGCCTCACCCATATCTTTCATTTCAAAGTTCTTAGAGAGATACTTCTTTATATCATGTAACATACCCATGTCATTTGCAGCAAGCAAAATATCATCAACATATAAGACTAAAACCACAAACTTTCTCCCACTGATCTTAATGTAGATACAACGATCAACGATGATCTCTACAAAACCATATGACATAATGATATTATTAAATTTTAGATAACATTGTCTGGAAGCTTGTTTTAGTCCACATATTGACTTCCTTAGCTTACATACCAGATGCTCTTTTCCTGTGGCCACAAACCCTTCAGGTTGGTCCATATTTACTTCTTCCTCAAGCTCTCCATTCAGAAAGGCGGTTTTCACATCCATTTGGTGAAGCTCAAGATCATACTGAGCCACCAAAGCCAAAACAATTCTTAGAGATTCCTTCTTTGAAAATGGAGAGAAGGTTTCTTTGTAGTCGTTTCCGTCGTTTTAGGTGAAACCTTTAAAAAGAAGGCGAGCATTGTATCTTTCAACGTTACCTTTCGAGTCGCGTTTAGTCTTAAAGACCCATTTACAACCAACGGTCTTGAAACCGTTAGGCAAGTCTACGAATTCCAATACATTGTTATCACCCATAGACTTCATTTCTTCTTTCGAAGCTATAAACCACTTTTCAGAATTGTTACTTTTCATGGCTTCTTGGAATGAGTTTGGGTCTTCATTAATGCTTAAATCACATTCACTTTCAATAGTGTAAACCACATAGTCATCTGAAATGGCAGATATTCTTTCCCTTCCAGATCGCCTTAATGGTTCTTGTGGTACACTATTCTCTTCTTGAATTGTGACATGTTCATTAACTGTATTTTCAGCTAGTAGATTTTGCACACTGTCACGATGTTCTATCGCATCATTAGACTGTGATGCAACAATAGGAACAACTACCTTAGGTGCAATACAAGGTGAAGAAATTTCAACTTGTATTTCTCTAATGTCTACCTTTCATGGTTCATCACTCCCACTAGTTTCACAATTCTTAATGAACCGAGCATTGCCCGTCTCAACTATTCTTGTACTATGGTTAGGACAGTAAAATATATACCCCTTTGATTTTTCAGGATAGCCAATAAAAAATCCACTGACAATCCTAAAATCAAGTTCTTTTCATGTGGGTTATACAACCTTAATTCTGCTGGACAACCCCAAACACGTATGTGCTATAAGCTAGGTTTCCTTCCCGTCCACAATTCATAAGGGATCTTAAGAACAACCTTACTTGGAACCCGATTCAGCACATTTTTCGCAGTCTTTAATGCATATACCAACAAAGAAAGAGGTAATGAAGAATTACTTAACATGCTCCTAACCATATCCATTCATGTACGATTCCGCCTCACAGCTACACCATTCTGATGAGGAGTAACAGGCATTGTATATGCAAATGGACCTGGACATTGTCCACTTTCATTGAACTTTCCATAATACTCACCACCTCTATCAGACCTCACAACCTTTAATTTTCTATCTAACTGCCTTTCCACTTCATCAATGAACACCTCTAGGACATTCACTGACTAAGACTTTTCATGCAGTAGATATGTATATCCATAACGTGAGTAATCGTCGATAAAGTGATAAATTACTTTTCACCGCTCCATAAGATGAAACATCAAAAAGACCACAAACATCGATATGTACTAACTCTAATAGCCGAGTGCTTCTTGTGGCTGTTTTCTTCACTGTATGTTTAATTTGTTTTCCTTTAATACAATTTATACATATATTTAGGTCACTAAAGTCCAATTGAGGAAGAATATCGTTCTTAACTAACCTCATAATCCTTTCTTTGAAAATGTGACTATGCGAAAAGAAAGCAGAATGCACTACGCTTAACACCTCAACTTTCAATATTAAACAAATATTCAGAAAACGTTTCATCAAGATTGAACCTATAAAGTGAATCACACAAAGTACCACTACCAAAAATATAATTATTCTGGTACAAGGAGAAAACACCATGTCCAACCTTGAAATCAAAACCTAAATTGTCCAGCCTACTAACAGAAACAAAATTTCTAGTATATTCAGGTACATAGAGATACTTTTCAAGATCAATATGACATATAGTGTCCATGACCAATCTATACGTCTCTATGCCTTCTATTCTTGCCTTCATCTTGTTTCCCATGAACAAAAGCTGTTCAGGTCCTTTTATGGACCGGATCGAACTGAATCCCTGCTTAATATGAGACACGTGAGTAGTAGCACCAGAATCTAACCACCAAGTATTACTAGGCACTTCTATAAGGTTCAATTCAGAGCAAACAAAACTATAATGTTTACCTTTCTTTTCAAACTATGCCTTCCTTGTAGGACAATCTTTCTTGAAGTGTCCCTTTGTCTGCAGAAGAAACACTTCCTTTCCTTATGAATTTTGCTTTCAGGGTCCTTCATGAAAGCTTTTTCCTTCCTGTTGTCCTTTCTTCTTGGTTTTCCTTTATTGCTGCTGGCACCAAGGCCTACAAGATTCACAACTTCATCCCTCATCTGCTTTAATCTCCATTCCTCTTGAACCAGCATAGCTTTTAATTCTTTAAAGTTTCATTTTTCTGTAATGATGTTGTAATTCACCTGGATCTGGCTAAATTCAAAAGGAAAAGAGTTCATGATGAATTGGACCAAGAACTGTTCATGAACCTCCATTCCCAAGGTCGTTAACTTTGCTGCCAAGTTCGACATGTGTGTCACATGATCATGGATTTGCTGCAACCAGTCAAACTTTTTTGTAGTAAGTTCATTCATTAAGCTTCCTACAATTGACTTATCAGCCAAATCCGACTGTGAACACTCCTTAATTTTCAGTTAGAATTCCCTTGCTTTCTCTGTCTTAGGCATAGGTGGCTTAATAATTTCCACCATCGTCAACCTCATAAGGTAATGGCTGAGGGCTCCTTTTCAGATTCAGAGCTATCTAATGTAATGGCTAAGGGCTCCTCCTCTGTCAATATGGTAGAGTCCAATGCCATAACACCCAGTGTAAACCGGATCTGTTTGGACCATTCTCCATAATTGAGCCCATTGAACTTTGCGACAGAGTTAGCTGATGCAAACACATTTGACGAAGCTACAAATATTTTATACATGCTTATCCTTTAATACTTTGAGACTTTAATACAAATTCAGACATTGTAATACAAACTTTAAAGCATGAATTTAAACAACCTTTGGACAATACTTAAATACATACACTTTTATCGATGCTAAAATTTATACTTTTATGACTAACCAAATCATACACAAATCAAATAAATACTTTGGGTATACATGTTATTGACCATAGAAAAAAATAGTTACTCCTTTTCATATTACTAATTATATTCAAATGATTCACCTTTGGATGATTTCCTTGAATATTTATAGTAAAAAATTGATCAATCAAAATTTTAACGTTATTTACAGCATCTTTTCTAATCATGATCAATTGAATATTATTTTTCAATGTAGATATGTAATATAACTTGGTGACAGACATGATATATACAATATAAACATTGAAAATTTAATGGGTAACTAGACATTTTTTATGTTAACAATTCATTATATAAATTACCCTTTTCTTTTTGACAAAATTCAAAGCGGAACCATTTTAATCTTTCATAATATCTAATAACTTAAAGTGTGACTTTAAAAACATATGAGACGCCAACATACAAAAAACTAAATCAACTGTTCAAATTTCATTTTTTAATGGTGCTCTCTTAAATCATAACAATTACTATAATAATGAATCTATTCATAAATGCACATAGATCAAACAATTATATGCAAAGAACTCTTCATGCATGGTGAATTAAACAAATCTAAATTGCTCTGATACCAAATGTAAGATTAAATTCTTTTATGATTTCAGATTATGAAATCTATCCCAAGATAAACTAGATTCATTATAATCCAACCAAATACGCTTTATAGAAGAAGGAGAAACATTAACCTTTATCCATGCTTTGATTAGGCTTGAAATCAAATTGATTTCTTTTTCCTTAACCCTTGTCTTTTAGAATCTCTTTTGATGGAGAAGAGATCAAGCTTTTCTATCTTTCTTTTCTCTTATGTATGTGTAGTAAACTTTTCTATTATGGTGATCAACTTTAGAATGAAGCTTGAACATCTATTTATAGGAGAAGAAGTGGACTAAACTTGCTCACAAATACCTATTTTAACGTATATTGAGTTACGCAAATCCTATAACAAAACATAAACCACATTAATTAAGCATGACTTAAGCTCAAAGTCTAGCAGAACGGGTAACGAAAAGGTTGCAGTTTCTATAAAAATTTACAATCAGAATTATCTAATCTGCCATCAGATGAAATTATTTCCGACAAAACCTACAAATCAATTATAAAACACTGCAATTTCACAGTGAAGAGTGTTTATTGTTTAGGGATTTCATGATTATTACTGGGAGATAATTACAATTGGAGTTTTTTCTCAAATTTCTATAAGATTTCATGATTGATAGAAATAAGTTTCCCATGATTGTTTAGGGATCGAGACAAACTAACGAAAAGATAGAGAACTAAAATATCTTTATGCGAGAGTCGCGAGCCTAAGATTTCTCTCTTTTTTTTTATAACTTTTTCTCGATCCCTAAACAATCACTTGCACAATGCCTGCTCTTGAGCTTCTCAAGGTCAAGCAAGCTTCCAAGCTTAATACAAGAAATCCCTCTAAGAAAATATTGTCGCACAACACATATCTGGAGTCCCTAAGGTCGCCCTGGGCATAAAAACCAGAACCAAAGAACCGAACCAGAACCGACCCAAAATCAACGGTTCGGTTCAGTTTTGGTTATTGCATAAATACCCGATGGATCCTGTGTCTAGGATCCATGGATATCGGTTCGGTTTCGGTTATTATCTGAAAACCAAAATACCGAACTGAATACCCAATAAAATTTATGTTATATGATTGGGCCTTAACGATTTGTAAGTTTGGCCCTTTACAATTTTTTTCTCGGTCATTCAAGAGCCCATGTTGATCTTTTATTTCCTTTCCATGGCCCATATACAACAAAAAAAGACACATACACACGACACGAACACAATCAGACTAACTCTATCGACCAAACTAAACTCACTTAAACCTATTTCCTTTCTCGGCAAAGCCCTAAAAATTAGAATCTAATTACTAAGAAAATCTGGAATCTCACACTCCCAAAAGCGGTCGCGTGTCTTTGCCGGCTGCTGTCTCTTACTGTTCACTTCAGAAGTCGATTTACGTTTTTAGGGTAAAACCGATTTGGGGTTTTCTGTTTCTTAGGGTTTATTTCTTCTTTGACTTCATTTACTCTTTCATTTTATCGTTTATACAACAAATTTCTGTTGATTGATGTTCTATTCACTTTGGAATTCGATTTAGGGTTTTTTAGGGTTAAAATATATTTGGGGTTTTCTGATTCCGTTTGTTTTAAAATGAAATTGACTTCATTTTCCCTGTGTATATTCGTTTATAAAACAAATTGGTCGTCAAATTTTGAGTCTCTTAACCTGAAATCAATTTAAGGTTTTTAGGGTTAAAATTGGGGTTTTCTGTTTCTGTTTGTTTAAAAATTTAATTGACTTCATTTCCTCTTTGTTTGCTTCTGAATTATCGTTTTTAAGTTTGCTTTTGAGTTATATAGTTTCGTTTGACTGATCGAGTCTGTTTACTTGGAAATAAGATTTAGTGTTCGTTGATATATGAAATCGATTTGGTGTATATTTATATATGTAATCGTTATAAATGCTTGTGTTGTATTGTTAGCCTCTTTACATTATCTAAGTTTGCTAATGTGTTATCGATATGTTTATGTTGCATAATTAGTTTCATTTCATTTCATTATGACTTATGGGTTATTAGTCTCTCTGTTTTTCTGTTGTTTCTTACTCTTTGATCTCTTAATAGGATGCAGATGGATTCTAATCAAGACCCGCCAGTCATGAATGAATATACATATGGAAGATGAGGTAGATGAAACTGAAGACGAAGTTGAGACTCCTACTTCTGCTAACAAAGGGAAAGGGAAACAGAAAGCTCCTGGATCTAAGAAGGGTAGGAAAAGAACAAGGTCTGATGTGTGGAACCATTACACAAGAATGACGGCTGACTATGACAAGTGTAACTGTCATTACTGTGGGAAGGAGATGGCTTGTTCAACTTCATCGGGCACCTCCAATCAAAGGAAGCATCTCATATTCTGAAAGCAGCATCTTGCGCTTGCAACTGCAAAGAAAACAGATGATCAACAACAGCTAGATGCAGACAATGAAGACGGTCACCAACTGTGTAAGGTTTCTGATGTGGCGATCAGAGAAGCTTCCAACGAGATGCTTGTCTTAGGTGAGCTGCCTTTGTCCTTCATAGACAGTCTGGCCTGGAGGCATTTCTGCCATAGAGTTAAACTGCCCAAGCCTTAATCTCGGAGGACAGCAACTCGGGACATAGTGGAGATGTTCGTGAGGAAGAAAGCTCTCTTGAAGAAAGTGCTCAGCGCCAACAAGCAGAGACTCTCCTTGAAAACTAACATATGGAAGACTCCCACCACGATGGCCAGCTATATGGTAATCACTGCTCACTTCATTTACTCTAATTGGCAGTGGAAGAAGCTCATCATCAGATTCAAGCATATTAGCGATCATAAAGGAGCTACCATAGCTGTTGTACTGCTGGAGTGTTTAGCTGAGTGGGACATCTGGAAGGTCTTCTCGATCACAGTAGACAATGCAACAGCAAACTCAAATGCTATGAGTTTGTTTAAGGACAAATTCAGCTTTGTTGCATATGATTCACTTGTGCTTAATGGTGAGTTCTTACATGTGAGGTGTGCTACTCACATTATTGATCTGGTGGTGAAGGATGGACTGCACAATGTGGATAAGAATATCGCTGCAATTCGGAATGGTGTTCAGTTTGTAAGGTCTTCTACACCACGCCTGATGTCCTTCGAGCTGCGTGTTGACACGGGAAATATGACTAGAGGGAGTCTGTCTATTGATTGCAAAACGCGATGGAATTCAACATATCTGATGTTGAATAGAGCAATGGACTTCAAGGTGGTGTTTGAGAAGAAGCAAGCTGAGGAAAAGTTGTATAACGATTACTTCAAAAAAAAAGTTGATGGGACAAAGAGGATTGGCCCATCTCTGGAAGAAGATTGGTTGGCTGTGGATAGGTTACTAAACTTTCTCGTTCTCTTTTACAATTCTACTATAGTTCTCTCTGGTACTAACTCACCTCGTGCTCACAAATGCTACAATGAGATGGTAACCATTGAAAGGAACCTGATACTGCGGAGTCCAGATCCCAATGAAAAGCTGAAAACGAAAGCAGCTGCTATGATTGCCAAACTAGGTAAGTATTGGGATCCTTTTGGTTTTGAAACTAAAATGAATCGGATGCTGATAGTAGCTAGTGTGTTTGATCCGAGGAACAAGATGAAATTTGCCAAGCTCTATTTTGATAAGCTATATGGGCCAGATAGCTCGTTTGCTATTCAGATGACCAAGTCAATCATGGAAATTCTAAAGAGGTTGTTTGATGAGTACAATGACAGATTTGGTGGTTCAGATATCCAACCTTCCAATGGTGCAACTAGTTCTGGTACGTCTTCTTCGTCACAGGTTAGTAGTTCGTCAAATGGTGCATCTAGTTCTGGTACAGCTCAAGACTTAAGGTAAAAATAGAAACCGTAGGTTGAAGGCTGATCGTACTAGGTATGAGAGAATGAATTTAGTTTACAAAGAGCTGGTTCAGGAAACTCTTTCAGGAAGTAACCACCGAGCTTGAGTTATACTTGGCAGAAAATGTGGAGAATCCACATATATTTGAAGGAATTGAGTATGATGTTCTCTCGTGGTGGAGAGTTAACTCCCAAAAGTTTCCGGTTCTGTCTCAAGTGGCTAAGGATGTACTAGCTATGCAAGTGTCGTCAGTTGATCTGCATTCAGTACAAGCGGCCGCATCTTGGATCCAAGCATGAGTTGCTTGACACATTACACCATTGAAGTCCTCATGTGTACTGAGAAGTGGCTGAAGTCCGAGATACGTATAGATCAAAGAGGAAGTATTACCATTGAGCAGCTACTTGATGAGATTGAAGACCAGGATGATCTTCAAAGAGGTAAGTCACTCTATTCGTTTTCAAGTTTTAGTTAAAACTTCTAACATTGCTCTTATGATTTATTTCCTTACACTATACAGAGTTTGGAGATATGAATCTCCAGGAATAAGAAAGTATTAAGGACCGTAATTGAGGTACGAAGTCTATGTTTTACTTTCATGGTTTCATTTTTAACACGTATGGATGAGTAATGAGTTATGATCCTAATGACTAATGACCTTATTCGTTGTTTCTTTCTCTTTTTTTCTGGTTGCAGATTTGCAGTTTCATGCCTCAGTCTCGGTCCTCTCGGAAGACAGAAGTCAGAAGTCACAAGGTCAGAAGTCATTGCTCCTCACAATGCTCAATATGAAACGAGCTATGTCTTGGACTTTGATTCTCGAACTTCTTTTATTTATGCATTCTCTTTTATTTTCAAACATGTTCTATGTATTAGATGCTTCTACATAATCTTCTACTTTTGCTTCTCAACTTTTGGATGATGACTTATATTTTATGAATGTGGTACTTTTGGCAACTTAAACTTATGGATTTGATGATTTCTGGTTCATGCTTTTTTTTTTTTTACATTTTGAATATGATCAAATTTCAGATACACATATTACTGTTTCAATTACTTTTTGTCATTTCGGTACAATTTTTGTATTTCGTGTATCAGATACCCGTAATGTTTGGGAATCAAAATTGTTCAAGTATTTTGCGGTTCTGAAAATACAATACCCGAACCGATCCAGAACCGAAAGTACCAAACCAAACCCGATCCAAAATCCTTTTGGTACCACTGTGGATCCTAATTGCCCATACCCAAAATATCCAGAACCGATCGGTACCTACCCGGAACCGAACTGAATACCCGGAAGCCCAGGATGATCCTAAGGTAATCAATCGATAAATCAAGACTTGCTTGTTTTTGTTTGGATTTTTTGACAAGTTCTCTGACCATCTTTGTTTTTGTACTCTTTTGCAACTTTTGCTTCCTCTTGGCACTTTCAGTACGAAGGAGATGTGAGGTGAACATGATGCTTGCAAGATTTATTTTCGTTCCTATTGCTTTTGGAGTGTTCTGATTGCATCCATTGTAATATATGAACTTATCTTCTTAGTACTATGTACTACTGTATCTTGATCTTCTTCTTTTTGAACAACATTCAATTAATAGAAATTAGGGTCTTACACAGTAGTAGAAAAGAGGGTCCTCAAAGAGGCCTTAGCTATTCTATCTGCAGCAATTTTTTTCATCTGGGGATAAAATCGAAGATAATAGAAGCAAAAAGACATGATAGGGATCATATATCGTGGAAAATGCCAAATATCTCTGAGTGTTGTTCGCCAGAGTTAATCGCATGGATTATAATCTTTGAGTCCGACTTGAGTTTAAGGTTCTTGAAGCCAAAGTTGATTGCGTTTTCCAAGGCGACCCTGATCGTAAGAGCTTCTGCAACAAGCTATAACCAGAGTTTGATCAGAGAAAAGCCATCCTAGGGCCTGCAGATTTGATGTCTTCCTTCCACGCAGCATCTGTGTTGCAACTTATGAAATTCGTGGTGACTTCCGGAGGCCATGTTCATCATTCTGTTGCGCTTGGTGCCATTCTCGTCCAGCAACTAAAGCCTTGTTGATGGTTTTATCGACATATGATGTTGTCTGCAGCGTGAGGATTGTCAAGTTTCACCCTAAATGAAATCACTACAAGAAAAACATCATTTTACAACTGCCGAAATAGTCGTTATTTCGTCAGGGCCATTACGACGGACTACCGACGATTTCGAAATCGTCGTAAAGTCATCGTCGTAATAGACAAATCGTCGTAAAATCGTCGTATAATATACGACGGTTTTGTTTCGTCGTAACGTCGAGGGAAACAAAATCGTCGTAAATGCGTCGTACAGTTTACGACGAGTTTACATCGAATTGCGTCGACTTGGTCTTCGCCTGGACCGTCATTAAGTGGTCGTTAATTGTCGACGTAAGATCGTCGTAAAAATGTACGACGCATAAATCGTCGTAAATCAATCGTAAAGTATTTCTTCATTGCGTCGTAAAATCGTCGTAACTCTCGGACGTATAATCGTCGTATTTATCGTCGTACACTGTAGTCGTAAATTCGTCGTAATATTTACGACGAATGTACGACGGTTTTAATAAATCTATTACGACGATTATACGACGTTTAATATAATTGAAAATTAAAAAATAATAATTCGAATTAAAATTTAAATAAAAAAAAATAATTTACAATTTAAAATTTATGAACTTTTGAAATTAAAATTAATTGTAATTTACAAAAAAACCCTAAATCTAAATCGATCCCGTCGATCCCGTCACCGGCCTCCTCCCCATCGTCCTGGACGTGTTCCTTGCCGGGTCTTCGGTTTGATGGTTCCGCCGGCGCCTGATCTCCGGCTCTAGGAGGCTCAACCCAGAGAGATCGGAACATCTCCTCGTCCGTCTGCACCGGCGGTTGCGTCCTAGTGGATGACCCGGCGGCAGACGATCCGACAACCCCAATCAGCCCGCAGCTTGTCCAACTGCGCCATGAGTATCGGGTTGTCGGCTCCCATGATCTCGAAGAGACCGTAGAGCTGGTCGATCCTCGTCTCGTACCGGGTCCGCATCTGATCGATCTCCTGGCGTATAACCGGATCCGGGACCCGGACGTGATCAGTCGCCGTAGCTCTCGGGGTATCACGGATGGACCCCATCCCTAATACCCGCCCCTTTTTCTTTGGGGCAACTTACAAATATTTAAAAACATTATGGTTAGAAATATAATTTAAAACTAAAGTTACATTAATTAAATATAGTAATTAAAATTACCTCTTCGAAGATCTGGTCCATCTCCGCCACCGTCAGCGCCAGGGTCGATTGGACCGAGCTACCTCCGGGAGACGTTTGACGCGCCTGCTGAGTCAGCTGCGTCTGTCGCTCCTCGATCGCCGCACAGGCGGCATTGTAGATCTCCTCAGCCCGAGGATCCGTGAATTCGCCGTTACGCTTTTTATGCGTCTCGGCGAAAACCTTCGTCATCGGAGGAAGTTCTCCTCCGTTATCTTCGACCTACAAAATCAAAATGAAAAAATTAATTAGTATCAAGAAATAAGAGTTAATTATTTGAAAACAAAAAAATTAATAATTTTAATTTACTTACCATCATAAGCCGTCTTCCGGCAAAAGGAATCTGGCCGGAAGTGTGCGGGACGTTCTTCCGATTTCCCGCATCGTCAGTAGCGTTCCTGAAAAATATTTTGATTAGAATCTATTATAAGAAAAAAAATAATGTAAATATTATTGAAATTAACTACGACTTACCTAGATCCGGAACACTTGGCGGCCGTAGTCTGGTTGTGCGGATCCAACCAGTACTGGATAAGTCCCCGCCAGACGGTATTGGACATAGGCGCCGGCTTGGCCTTGTCGCCGTCAACCTCCCACTTCCGTTTCCAGTCGGAAACGGTGTTGTTGAGGTGGAATTTGACCTTCTCCTTGAAGGCCGTCTCCACACGTCCGTGTGCGGATGTTTCCCAATGCCAGTTTTGCTAGGAAAAAAAAAAGAAGTTAGTAATTATTGTAAAAAGTTAAAATTTAAAATTAAAATTAAACGAAATGGTAAATTACTTACCGCAAAACACTTGACCCAAGTGTCAAGTGTGGCCTGATCCAGCTTCTTCCAGCTAGTATGGGGTTGTACGAAAAACCCCTTGATGATATCCCCAACGTTACGACCGACTGCATTGTCGGTCGTAAACCTAGTCAAATGGAAAGAGAAAAAATAAATTAATATCAAATATATAAGAATAAATATTAATTAATTTAAAAATATTGTAGGAAAAAAATTACGTATCAATAGGTGCCGGGGGCTCGATCCGGGTCGAGTTTGTTCATGGTCCCACGACCGGGTTGCGCCAGAAGATCCTGTACCGTAAACTGGGCATACGGTATAGGCGGAATCGGATCAGCCTCAGGCTCGGCCTGTGCGGGAGCCGCTGGTTCGGCTGGTGGTGGTGGAGGCGGTGCCGGCTGCGGAACAACGACCGGTTGGGAAACCGTCCGTTGTGTTCCCGAGGACTCCGGGATGGCTGATCCGGTCGCCGAGGTAGACGGGGCCGTACCGTCAGAATCGACGAGCTGTCGGTAGTGAAATCTCTTAGCCCGAGGAGCCATCGAGACAGAATCTACAAAATTTTAAAAAATTTGTTACTAATTTTTCAAATATTTATTAAAATTTACAAAATTCGAGCCTATCTAAATTCCAAAACCTAAATCTAAATTCCGAACCTAAATCTAAATTCCGAACCTAAATCTAAAATAATATGTAATGAAATTAATTTAAAAAAAACTTTCAACTTTTGGCTGTGAGAGTAGGGAGAGAGGGAGTGGTTTAGGGATTAGAGAGAGAAAGTATTGTAGAGAGAGAGGGGAGAAGAGAGGAATGAGCGACGAAAGGGGGAAATCTCGCGTCCCTTATATAGATTTTGTGATCGTCGTAAAATCGTCGTAACTTTACGACGATTTTACGACGATTTGGTTGTAGAACAGTCGGTCCACTGCATGACATGACACGTGTCGTGATGGGAGCATTTGACCGTTACGACAGTTTTACGACGATTTAACCCTAACCGTCGTAAAATCGTCGTAATGTCTAAACATTTATAACCTCGTTCCTCGGATCAAGAGCATATCCGGTGCAAACGTTACGATGGTTTTACGACGGTTTTGGGTTTAGTCGTCGTAAAACCGTCGTAATTCACGATTATATTACGACAGTTTTACGATGTTTTTTAAATAAGTGAGTAAACCCTAAATCTTATAAATGGGATATTGCATAAAGAACAATGCAAAGGTTATTGTATCCTAACATATAATAAAAGGTTTACAACTTTGCATGTATGATGGATTTATGACATGAGATAGTAAAAAATGAAATTCCGTAATCTAATATATAACCTTTCACTTAACATTTATGAAAACATGCATGAACTTGTAAATATGTATATTTTTTTCAAATTTTTGATTTTGATCAGATTGATAGCATTTCATATAAAATAAGATAACCAATCAAAAACAATTGTGAAATACCTTACAACCAATAAGATATAAAAGATTCAAATTCTTGGATTTAGGCATTACGACGCTTTTACGACGAAATAGTGTACTCGTCGTAAAGCCGTCGTAAATTTACGACGATATTACGATGGTTCGTCGTAAAGATGTCGTAATGTTGAAACCCTATTCATTCAGGGCTTAAAACCTAGACGTAGGGTTTAGGGTTTAGAAAAACCGTCGTAAAACCGTCGTAAAATCGAATTTTATGGTTTTTAAAAAATTCAAACAAACAAAGTTACAAATTACATAATAACAAACATTCACTAAATACAATGCATGAAACTCAATCAGATTCATCTTCCTCTATTACTTCATCACCATCACCGTCTTCTTCCGCCAAATCGTCATCATCGGTTTCAGCAAACTCATCATCACCTTCTTCTTCTGTATCATCGGGAAGATCTTCAAGTTGCCTGTTCCGAGGGTCTATTAAGAAAATCTCCTCATCAACATCTGGTTCAGACAGATCTACGCAAGTGTCCTGTTGAAGTGGAACATCCTCAACCCCTACAATCTTGCCCCTCGGAGCCACTTTAACTACAGCTAACCATGAAATTCCTGTTGATCGAACTCGAGGGTATGGCAGAAACGTTACCTGTTCTGCTTGAGAAGCTAATATAAAAGGCTCAAACCTGTTGTACCGTCGTGATTTGTTCACGTCAACAACTCCAAACTTGTTTAGACGTACCCCTCGTCCAACAGTTGGATCAAACCAATCACAATTGAAGAGAACAGTTTTCAGCCTTAACAATCCAGGATACTCTACTTCAATTATAGAAAAATTTCGGGCTTTACAACGCTTTTACGACGACTTTTTACGACGGTTTTACATTCAACAATAATATTACGACGAGTTTACGACGATTTTGCGATAAAATTTGTCATCTACAATTGTTAGGTAAACATGTTTTAAATGTTTTTCACCTAACTCCTTTTTCGACGTACAATCGTCGTAACATGTACATCGAAATGTAGTCATCGTATATTCGTCGTAATTTTGCGACGAATTTACGACGATTTTACATTTACTAGAAAATCTCTCGTTATCGATGTATAATCGTCGTAATTCGTCGTAAATTGTATGTCGAGTTTACGACGATTTTTATATACGACGGTTTTAAAATTAGACGTTAGATCGTCGTAAAATCGTTGTACTCTTGCGACGATTTGAAAACCGTCGTAATGGACCGTTGGAAAACGATTGTTTTCTTGTAGTGAATCAATAGCCGCAAGTGCACAGCTGATCGATAGTATTGCTTAGGGATCGAATCCACATGGAAAGAAGATCTTTCCTGCAAAAGCTTTCAAAAGAAATATAAAGTAAGGAAGTCTAGAACCAGACGATTTTTGTAAGGAGTTTGGTGGTGTCTTTAAAACGTAAAAACTAATCTTAACGAGAAACTACGAGAATTAAAATGACATAATAACTACACTTAATGAAATTGACTAAAAACGAGAAAAACGGCTAAACCTAACTGCTTACATAAAAATCGATTAAGAGAATGAAAATGATGAACTAAAGCTTGAAATAAAATCTGTGAAAATCAATAGAAAAGAGGCGCTGGGTTTCAGGGAAGTTTTCTCCGGGGTATGAACGATTCAAAACATTGCTAAAGAGTAAATTTAATAAGATCCTAGCTTAAAATTTTCAAACTCGAGTCACGGACGTATGAATACGCCACTGTCGTGATCATAGACAACTATCTCCCTCAACACTAACCAGTAAGTTTCCACTCTGGCCCTGGAAGAGAAAATATGCAATATGTTTAACACTCGTCACCATTCACAAATCGCCCATAGGTAGGTTTCCACTCCTATGTTTGTTTTGCTCTCCCAAACTAGATCTGACACTAGATGAATTCTTTTGTATCACCAAGGATCTGAATCAGATTGTAGTTCACATGCTACTCCCATGCATTAAAAGTAAATTCAGAAGAAAAAGTTCTAGGATTCGGCTTTAATAACTCATGAAATCCTCATCGAACATATGTATCCCCATCGAAAATCCCTTTGACCCAATAATAAAACTACTCAGACATGATGAACGAAATCAAAAACATAATATTAAAAAGCTGAGCAATAATCGAAATTGATGAAGAAAGAAAAAGGGTTCAAGAGATAGATCTTTATCTCCTTAAAAGCTAAAGTATGAAAAACCTAAAAGTATTCTAAAACAATAATAGCATAAGATAACATACGAATTAGGGTTCCTAAAACATGTATTTATAGTGCTCAAGACATTTATGGACGTCACTTAGGGTTTCTCCAAATGAGGATATCATTTTGGGCTTCAGAAATGGGCCTTCTAACTCGGAGGTGGCTGGCCGCGGTCGGAAGGGACGTGGCCGCGGTGAATAGATGCTTGGCCGCGGTCGGAAGGGACGTGGCCGCGGTGAATGGATGCTTGGCCGCGGTCGTGTAGCCTCTGACTATGGTGAAATGGATGTTGGCCGCGGTTGGAAATGCATGCCGGCTGGTTTACAAGACATCTTTCTCTTCGTGTAACTTTTGATTGAACCGTTGGATTGCCAAGATGTAAAGTGTGCTGGAAAGCTGATAGTTCCATCTTTGGGGTCTCAAAATTTGAGCTAGATCAGACGGTGAGAAGGTCTTCAATTAGGGGTGAACTTCTGACGGCTTGACTCTGAGCTGAAAATCTGGTCAATCCATTTTGTTAAGCTTTTCCCTAAGTTTCCTGAAAAGAGTCTTGGAACTACAAATACTAGAAAAACATAATAAAAGTACTTGAAAGCAATAAAAAACATAGAAAAATGTATTTCAAAACGATCCATAAAAGTGGTCAAAATACGGTGTTATCAACTCCCCAAGACTTAAACCTTTGTTTGTCCCCAAACAAAGTAAAAGTCTAAAATGGTTAAGTGAAAACAAAAATAGGAAATGCACAAATCTCAGAGACATGAACTCCTAAACTAGAACCATAGATCGTGCATCAATCCACAATTTAGTCTAGAAAATTCTCACCAAGACACAAAAGATACTAGTCCATTTTTTTCGTCATGCAAAACTTAAACAATCTAAATCTCGATTTCAGTCAACTAGCTCTTAATTAAGTGCAAAGGTGATTTCTCATCAAAGACATGCTCCAGGGTAGACGGCGTTTGGCATTAAAGGGCTGTTTAAGTCGTGGAGTTAAGGCGTTTGGTTTTACCTGATGAATCTGGAGGATGCAAGATAATATGCAAAACCGCAAGAGAGATAAGGACCTGTTGATGACCGCAAATTTCAGTCACTTTTTCTTGCCAAATGTCGTTGCATAATCCTTCCTCAGTTGTTGTGAACAGCTATTCTCCCATACTTAGATTCTTTCCGGGAATCAGAAAAAAAAATGATCTCCAAAACTCTATAAAATCGAACTCTAGCTTGCCTCAAGGGTAAAATCGATCCTCTTAGACTCTCTTAAGGTTTTATTTCCTTTCCTTTCATCTTTTTCTTTTCTTTTTTCGATATTTTTTTTTTGAAAAGGGGAAATAACCTTTTAGAGAGAGAGAAAGTATAAAGAGACGAAAATTTACCAATGTTAGGCGATTTTTTTCTGAGGTAAGCTGAGTTTTATCCTTTGTTGACTCCTTCTGGTAAATCTTCCGGCAAAATCGCAGTTCTTCGTCTTAGTGACTGAAAACTACGTCGTTCTTCTTTCTCTCCAATGTTTTTTCACATATCTGCATATAAGACAATAGAAAACAAGAGTGCATGTGGTTTGAAAGAGGCTTGGTTAAGGTGGGGAACTAGCTAAAGATGAACTAGCCATTCTGGATCAACAGAGAGTGGTATAAGGGTAAAGGAGTCCTGAATTTATGATTCGTTTCCCTGGTCTAAAGCTTTAATGAGAGAATTAAGTCTATGTTAAGTCCAAATAAAACAGAGCTAGTGTATTCATTCATCTAAATTGAAATCATTCAAATTCCTCTGGAGTACCTCGTTTCAAATGTGCTTAGCTACCGACTAGTCTAGTCCTAAATCATGAATGAGCATGTCACTAGAACAGTCTAAAAGCACATAGTCAACTATCATTGATTCATGTTCACCATTCCCTTTAAAACATATTTTGTTTTGAAAACCGTTTTTGAAAAACTTTAAGGAAAATGCAAAAACTGTAGATAATGCAAGACTCATGAAAAAAAGTGGTTATAAAGGGATGAAATCCTCCCCCAGACTTAAATCACACTGTCCTCAGTATGAAACATGTCGAGATTGGATGAGAAAAATGCATAGATAATTGAATTTGGTAAGCCAAAGAGAACTAACCTGAATCCGGGATACAGGTGGAGATGGACGGATCCATTCGGAAAGGTTTGGGAATGTTATAAGTGGTGATGAAAGGTGGTGGGAAGTGATGAATGAGGTGGAATGGGGCTTGGTGAGGTGGAATGAGGTGAAGTGGGTGGTTTGGGGTCGGGTTTCATCTGAACGACCAATTGTCACGGTCAAAGGTCACGCGACTACGGTAAACTGGTGCTCGGCTGCAGTCAGAAAGACGCGGCCGTGGTCGAAGTGTTTTTTTCTGCGGTCCGGAAGTGTGTGATCGCGGGGGCTTCACTGCGGCCTGTTTTTTACTTCTCCTTGGTTCCTGCTGGGCCGAGCTGTCAGGGACCATCCTTCTTTTTGGTTTTTTTTTTTTGGTTTTTTGATTTTTTTTGGTTTTTTTATTTATTTATAAGAAACACCTGAAACTAAGAAAAAGAAAAAGATCAATAGAAAAAGAAAGAAAATCCTAAAGAAAACAATACCTAAATGGGTTGCCTCCCATTAAGCGCTTTTGTTTTAAGTCGTTTAGCTCGAATTTGGTGTAGGACGTGACTTAGTCCAATGAGGAAGATCATGTCCTAAGACAAGTCTTTTTCGAAATCTTTTTGCTTTGCCTCGCAGGTTCTTCGTCACTCCAAAGTTCTTCTTCAAACTCTTCTGTTTCATAATGTTTTCCTGTTTTGCTGTTGTATGGACATCTTTGTCGATATTACCAAATGAGATCCTCCGGTTTGGACAGTCCATTATGGCTTCGGAAGTTGCTAAAAAAGACCATCCGAAAATCACTAGATGTGCTACGTCTCTTGTTTCAACAATGTAGAAGTCGACAGACACAATGCATTCTCTTATCCTCAAAGGAATGTCATGGGCTATTCCTTTATGTGTTGCATTGGAATCATCAGCTAGACTAATCTTTGCTCTAGTCCTGCGCAGGTGCTTAATACCAAGTCTCAAAGCAATTGCCTAGGACATCATGTTAAGACAAGCTCCAGAATCACAAAGTATATTGTTAAACTTTCACCTCTAATGGAACAAGAGATGAGAAACTGACCTTTAGTCTTGACCTATGGAGAGTTCGAACTTGCCTCTCTGCGTAAGTGTTGGCTGATGTTTTAAACGCAGAATAGGACTCACAAAAGAAAGCTGCAGCGTCGTATTCAATGATTGAATCGATGTATGGCATCTCGACCTTGCTGCTCATTGGGTCCTCTTGGCTTCAGTCAGCTGAATCCTCGGCATATTCCATTGCCATCATACAAGGTATGGATTCCTGCCTATCTGTTTCTTCATCTGAAACCTGATTTCTTTCTTCCTGAGTTGCTTTTTTAGATGCTGGAGGTTGAGTTTGGGCTGGAAGGTGCACATTGTTTCTTTTAAATCCTGGAGGTGAATCTGAACGACCAATCCCCGCTGTCAGATGTCTCGCGACCGCGGGAAAAGGAGCCTTGGCCGCGGTCAGAGGGCGGACCTGTGGCTCCAAAAGTGATTTGCTCATAGTTTGCTTCTTCTTTCTTGTAGTTGGTACGAACCTCTTCAGCTTCTTTCTTTGGTAAACTACCATCATCTGGTCGTCTACTGGTTAGTTCTGAACTCCTACCAGGGTGTTGTTGTGCCTTCTCATCAGGATCTTTGGGAGATTTCTTAAATCTCACAATTGGCTCAATGTTGGGCATCTGTCCCATTCTTGCATCAATCTACCGTGCCTTGAGCTCGAGTTTGTTTAGCCTGTACTCCATTTCTTGCAACTCTTCGTCTGTCTTCTCTCTATACCAGGAGGCAAATTCTCCAACTTTTTTGATCTCCTGTTTTGATTCGAAAATATCACTTGAGTTTTGTATGATATCATACCCTTGCCTTGTCTGCTCTGGTGCGACTTGGTTGATCATCCCGGCTAGTGTTTGTGCGCCCTTGTGGGTTTGTTCATCTAGAACTCGTACATGATTGGCCAGATCATCAAATTTTTTCTGTTGAACTCTTTAGAGATTGAATCAATCTGCTTGAGCAGGATGTTTTTGGTGAGGATTTGCTGATCAAGGAACTGGTTTATCATTCCTTCGAGATGTCCCAGGCGTTTGCTGATCCTCAAGTTGTCCTCTTGCTGATTAGGGTTCTTTGGTGGAGGATGAAAGGCGTGTGGCTCGAAATAGGTCGGAGGAGGACCATAATGATCTTCTCAGCGGCGAGTAGGCTCTCTGCGCGGGTAATACAGATGGTTCGGCTGGGTGTATCGATCCATGTGGCTGAGACCTCAAGCTTGATGTTGTTCTCTGCATCTGGTGGCTTGAGGAGTGTTGTAAAAACCTCCCTCGTAGTAGGAATTTTGATTTATAGGGTTCATTGCTACGGGAACTGAAACAAAAAGAACCAAAAAATGGAAATATGCAGAAAAAGGGTTCTATAGTCGATTTACCAACCTTTCTTCGGGTTTTGCGGAAAAGAAAACGCGTGCCTTCCCCGACAACGGCACCAAAAACTTGATGTTGTCTGCTGCGTGAGGGTTGTCAAGTTTTACCCTAAATGAAATCAATAGCCACAAGTGCACAGCTGATCGATTGTAGTACTTAGGAATCGAATGCACAAGGAAAGTGGATCTTTCCTGGAAAAGCCTTTGAAAGAAATATAAAGTAAGGAAGTCTAAAACCGGGCGATTTTTGTAAAGGTTTTGGTGGTGTCTTTAAAACGTAAAAACTAATCTAAACGAGAAAATACGAGAATTAAAATGACCTAATAACTAAACTTAATGAAATCGACTAAAAAAAGAAAAACGGCTAAACCTAATTGCTTAAATAAAAATTGATTAAGAGAATGAAAATGATGAACTAAAGCTTGAAATAAAATCAGTGAAAATCAATAGAAAAGAGGCGCTGGGTTTCAGGGAAGTTTTCTCTGGGGTATGAACGATTGAAAACATTGCTAAAGAGTAAATTTAATAAGATCCTAGCTAAAACTTTTCGAACTCGAGTAACGGACGTATGAATATGCCACTATCATGATCATAGACAACTATCTCCCTCAACCCTGACCAGTAGGTTTCCACTCTGGCCCTGGAAGAGAAAAGATGCAATATGTTTAAGACTCGTCAGCATTCACAAATCGCCCATAGGTAGGTTTTCAATCCTATATTTGTTTTGCTCTCCCAAACTAGATCTGACACCGGATGAATACTTTCGTATCACCAAGTATCTGAATTAGATTGTAGTTCGTGACGCTACTCCCATGCATTAAAACTAAATTCAGAAGAAAAAGTTCTAAGATTTGGCTTTAATAGCTCATGAAATTCTCATCGAACATATGTATCCCCATCGAAAATTGATGTCGTGTCAACTGCGTGAGGGAACAAGTTTTACCCTTAACAAAACAAATGAAAGCCGCAAGTGCACAGTTAATCAGTTGTAGTATTTAGGGATCAAATCCACAGAGATTTGTGTGCCTGGTATTCTTCTACGGTTTTTAACTTTATGTCTAGACTAGATTGGATTTAAAGGTTGGTTGTTTGTCACGAATTAAACTAAAACAAAACAAAGCAAATAAATCTATCCTAGAAAGCAAGTAGAAAAATCGAATGGAAGGCAAGTAAAGCAAGTAAAATATCGAACTAGAGCAATTGAAATGCAGATCTAAATAAGCTAATAAAAATCGATTGGTTTGTAAACTATGGCTAAAAACGCTGAGCTTTTGGGAACTCTAAGGGATCATAATCGGTTTTGACACTAGGGTAGATAAATTGGGATTGACGGATATCGATATATAGGGTTCTAGAGCTAGAGTACGGCAGTATGACTACGTCACTGTCGTGATCGTAACCAACTGTTTCTCGCAACCCTGACCAGTAGGTTTCCACTCTGGTCCTGGAAGGGAGAGAACGCAAGAGCTGCACAAGACTCGTCAATACTCACGATCTCGCCGCAGGTAGGTTTCCACTCCTACGGAAAAATCGCCAGTTTCATTCTAGGGCTGATAATTAATGAAAACTTTCGCAACACTAACTATCTAGATCAGATACTAGGTGATCAATCAAGCATACATGCAATAAGAACAAGAATAAACAGAGAAGAAGTCAAAATCCCAGATCTATAACCTAGATGTCTTAATCGATTATAAGAGCCCCTTTCGGGAACCCTAAGCCCAACTCGGGATCTACTCAGACATGGCTGAGGTTGACATCATCATTGGTTTTAATAAAAGTAATGAAAAACAGTAAAGAAAAGAGATGAAGAAAGCTTCTCTATTGAAGAACTCGGTCTTGAACAATCTTCCACAAAAATCGCATAAAAACGGCTAAAGGAAAAAGGGTTTCTGTAAAGTATCAAGGGTTCTCTCTAAAAACGACCTAAGTGACAAGTATTTATAGTCTTCAATACTCCATGGTCTCTAGGGTTCCGGGATTGAGGCTGAGAATGACTTTGGGCTTCAGAAATATGGGCTTTAGTTCAGAGCTTGATGGCCGCGGTCGGGAGTGACGTGACCGCGGCTATTTAGTGGTTGCCGTGGTCGGGAGGCTTCTGACGTCTCCCGGGAAATAACAACAGCGGGAAATAAGCTGTTGGCGGCGGTCGCGTGACTTGCTGGCCGTCTTCGGCCGGGGCTAATGGAATATCTTGAGATCCAACCGTTGGAATGTCTCCAAACCAAGTGCATTTGAAAGCTGGTTAATTCTTCTATAAGTTGTCCAATTTTGAGGGTGATCAGACGGTGAGAAGGTCTTCGTCTCTTCATGAGAGTTCTGACGGTCTGCATTTATCCAAAAGAGTCTTTTTGTTCCAATTTGTGCCTCTTTATCCCAAATTACCTGAAAAGTCTTTTAAAATCCGGAAACATAGAAATCCTTCGAAAACCTTTGAAAATGGAGTAAAAACACTTGTAAAAGATATTAAAGTGATCCATAAAAATAGTCAAAATCCGGTGTTATCAACTCCCCCAGACTTAGTCTTTTGTTTGTCCTCAAACAAAACAAAGGCTAAATCTCGGTGAGAGGTTTGAAAACGCAGGAACTAAACAAAATCTCAGAGACCAAACTTCTAGACCAATATCAATTAGTATGAATCAATCGGGAATAGCCTAGAAAATTCTCACTAGCAATACAGGCATAACTAGTCCGTTAATCCGTCATGCGGAAATCTATGCACTAAGATCTAACTTCCAGTCAACTAGCTCTTAACATTCATTAAAAATCTCGATGGTTCTCATCAAAGAAAGTCTAGTTAAGGCAATCTAGGCTAGGTGTCAAAAAGGATTATTCTAGGGGTAAGGCTTAAAGTGTTTACGGGTTACCTGAAGATCTGGAGAATGCAAGTTATTATGTAAAACCGCAAGAGAGAGTGAACTTGGTATCTACAGTTTTCAGTCACTTTCTTCTTGCCATAGATTCTTGGTCTTCTTCCTCAGGTTCTCTCCTAACTCCCCCATACTTAGATTTTTGTAAATCTTTCAAAACCATAGCTCCTTAAATGAATAGTGGTTGCTTATTGTTCCACAAATTTCGACAATCTAAAACTCATTAGGCTTTTTGTTTCCCTCTTTCTTTCTATTCGTTTTTTTTTTTTTTTTTGAAGAGAGGGAACACCTTTAGATATAGAGTCTTACAGAGCACAAAATTACCAGTTAATATCTGTCTTGTAAAGCTTTATGAGGTTTCTGATACTATTCCTTCCCAATTCCATTCAGTCTCCTTTGCAAGTGACTGAAAACTGCGTCGCTCCTCTTCTCTCCGACGTTTTTGCACATATCTGCTGATATAAACTAGAGAGAGAATGCATGAGGATTGAAAACAAGGGTTCTGGGTTTAGGGTATGGTACCAGATAAAGATAAGCTGGTCATCTAGGACGACAAAGAGTGGTAAAAGTGAAGGTAAAAGACGTCCTAGATGTGTATGTCGATGCCTGCTTAAAATCAGTGTTGAGAAAATTAAATGTCAATATTAAGGTCAAATCAAATGAGCTAGTATATCCTGTCAGAAAGAATCTCCATGAATAGAAGTCCTCTGGTGGGAGTTCGTAGTGCAAGTACTCTAGCTACCGCTTAGTCTAGTGCTAACCACATATGAGCTATCATGCATAGTGTAGAAGTGTGCAGGTCTAATTCATCATAGTTTTGCGTCAAAAATTCCTGAAAAATACTTAATGTCGAATAGGTTACATATTAAAATTTAAAAAGTGCTTGAATTTAAAAGCAAAAGCAAGAAAATGATTAGTACGGATAGTCATCCTCCCCCAGACTTAAATCACCCTGTCCCCAGTGTGAAAAAGTTGGTGAGAAAATGGTGAATAAAAGCAAAATAAAATAAGATAAAAGAAAAGAAAATGATGATAGAACCGTGATGGTAGTGAAGTGCTGATCAATCACTCATCCTCCGATGTGTCTGCTGCGAACTGGTGCTGCTCCTGTAGGAAGGTGACAACGCGCTCAAAGCGTCGTCCCTGTCTCTCAACTCTGCGCTCCAGATCAGAATGTGTGTGCGATGATGTCGATGATGAGGTGTGGCCGGTCGAAACAGATGGCTGAAAGTGAGTACGGGCTACAGCTGCATCACGCTTCGCCTTGGCCACTATGTATTGGCCAATGGTGAATGGTAGACGAGGTACAGATGGCAGAAAATCATCGGGTTCCGGAGTCCATCGTGGACGTCTTCCGTTGCACAATCTCGGAACTGATGGTGAAGGCAAGCTGACTCGGTGCTCCTCAGTGCCAGTGTAATACTTGTAACCAAACCTGTCTGGATCGAAAGCGGCACGAGAGATAGTGTGATCGCGAGAGAGATAAAGTAGGTCATACCAGACATCGGGAAGTGGATCATCAGATGAGAAATCGAATCCTACAGCCTGTAGTATCGCTGTAATAGCACTCCCGTAAGCTGGAGTAGCGTCCTCGCAACCATGTAAATCATGCTTCACCTTTACCATGTTCTGTGCTATGATCCAGGCAAAGCAAGCAAGTCGTGGGTCGTCCATATACGAAATCTGAAGTGTAATGAGCTCAGACTTCAAAACGCATCCCATGTTGGCTCTAGAGAAAATCGTGTGTGCTAAGAGTTTGTGCACAACTCTCACTGCTGGATGAGTAAGGAGGGCTGACTTGGATCTCCCGCTATCATAGACTCCATGACCCATCTCTCTCCACAAGTTAAAATCGGGTTCATCTTCAAGGTAAATGCCATCGGTGTATGGAAGCTTAAGAGCCTCGCAAAGTTCAGAAATGGTGAGCGAGTAAGGCTGTCCGCGGATAGAGAATGACAGGATGTCATCTGATGCTCTAGGGTTCCTCCTCTTCGTGTGGTTGAGTGTAATAGTTGCTAAGAACTCGCGGACTAACTCAGGATAAGTCGGAAGGTTCAGCTCCATGTAGGGTCTCAGCTTAAGTGCATCGTGTACCAGATCACATCCTCTCTGATTCCAAGCATCTCAAGTGTATGATAATCAATGCAAGGCGTGGGTTTGATGTTCAGCTTCTTGAAACGTCTTGCATAGTCCACTCTCGGGTTTGTCTCCCTGCCAATGTATCGAATCTGTGGTGCCTCGGGAGCTGCTCGTGTTTCTCTTGAGTGCTGGAGCAATCTCATCACATAGTTTCTCCTTCTCGGTCTGGTTTGGTTCAGCATGTACTCTTCTAGAGTGGCACCATCGGGAATGTCCTCAGAGCTGTCACCAGTGCGACGGCTTCTTCGGGATCTGGTTTGTTCCATTTTTCTGCAAAACGAATTGATTCTTGGAAAAAGAGTGAATATGGATGCTGATTTTAACACATTAAGATCAGTTATACTAATACTAGTATAAAGAGATTAATTAAAACCATGAGCAAGCAGAATTGACATTAAATCAAAGAAATCAAGTAGTTCATGACTAGATTCGGATTTTTGATGTTCTCAACATAAAAATCTTCTAAAAATCGGTTTTTATGAGCAATTTCCATGTAAAGTCTAAAGATTACCCAAAAATAATCACTAATCACACAAGACTTAATCAGATTCATCAATTTTGCTGTTCCAAATTTGATTTTTATAAAGCATGTAGAATCCAAGTTTCAAAAATCTCAATTCCTCTTAAGCTAGGTGTTAAAAACGATTTTTAGATAACGTAAAAGGATAATCTATTGTTCTTAAGCTATTTCCACCATCAATAGATTGAGATTTGGGTTTTTTTTTTAAGAAAACCTAAGTTCTAAAATCAAGTAAAAATGGCGAGTTTGAGGTTCATACCTTGTTGGAAAGTGAGATTTGATGGCAGAATTGAAATCAGCTTTGAAAAAGAGTGAGGTTTGGGCCAAGAACCTCTTAAAAAGCTTAAAAATTGAAAAATGTGTTCTATCTCCTAAATCTCCAAGTCTTTTGGAAGAGAAGAGAAAAAGGAGTTTTGATCCAAAAAATGCGTTTCTTTTCTTTAAAAAGCGTTTTTGTAGCAAAAACTAAAAATTTCCGGAAATTTTTAGGTTTACGGGAACTTACCTTTCTTGTCTTGCACGCAAAGGAATTTAAAGCTTACGGAAAATCTTAACATGCTTTACCGGGAATGCTCCGGGAATCACCGGGAATCACCAGGAATCACCGGGAAACACCAGGTAACACCGGGAAACACCGGGAAAGACCAGGTAACACCGGGAAACACCAGGAAACACCAGGAAACACCAGGTAACACCGGAAAAGACCGGGAAACACCAGGTAACACCGGGAAACTTCAAAAAGCGGTAGAAATCCGCGTCGTCACCTCAACAACCAACGGCCGCGGTCCCGCGGTTAGGAGACACGCGACCGCGGTGATTGAGGGCTCGGTCGCGGTCACATTCACAGTGCCGCAGTCGATACACCCTTGGCCGCGGGTCGGTCGGTCGCGACCGCGGCTCCTTCTCCTGCGGCCTTTGTCCATCTTTATGGTCTTTGCTGGGCCAAGCAGCTAAAAACCTACCCTTTTCTTCTTGGTTTTTTTCTAATTTTCTGATTTTTTTTGTGTTTTTGTTTTATAAAATATCTGAAACTTAAAAGAAAAAGAAAGCATAAATTGTAAAAAGGAAAAGGAAACTAAAAGAAAGAGTACCTAAATGGATTGCCTCTCATTAAGCGCTTTTGTTTTAAGTCGTTTAGCTCGACGTAGGCATGAAGAATCAGGCTGATTTGAATGGCACTCCACTTGATGTGCCCTTATCATTTCCGGTCGCTGGAGGTTTTACTTCTTCTCCTTGAGGAGCCGTCTTCTTCCCTTTACTCTTCTTCCGGACTTTAACATTGTTTAAAACCCTTTTTGTGTTTTCGATCAGCTCCTGGATTTGGTCCTCACTAGTTTCTGTTGCATCTGGTGGAATGATGATCTTGATCTTCGTGAAAGCTTTCGGCTTCTCTTTTTTTCTTTCTCCTTGGGCCTGTTTCCTTTGCTTGGAAAATCGTCTAGGATAGTCGGGTAGTACCTTCTGCGATCCATATTGAGGAAAACAGCATGCCGGTTTGCGTGATCGATTACTGCTCCTACGGTAGCTAGGAATGGTCTCCCGAAAATGAGTGGCCTCTCCTTGTCTTTATCCATCTCCAGGACTTGGAAATCTGCTGGAACAATCTTGTCTGCCACTAGAACTTGCAGATCATGAATCGCCCCTTCAGTATCTTTTTGAGATGAATCTCCAAAAATAACCTTAACCGTCGATGTCCTTAAGGTTTTTATGCCCAATTTTTCGGCAAATGTCTTTGACATGATGTTGACATTGGCTCCGGAATCGTACATTGAAAAACAAAACGTCCCGGATCGTCGGCTTTTGTAAGCCTTTGAAACGGTGATTGTTCAGGTACCTTAAATGGTGGCTGCTTGGCATCGACATCTTTGTACAGTGGTACAAAGATTGGGGTTTCTTCTTTCTTTCCATCGGTTTTGGCCTCTTCTTCTGGCAATGTGGTTATGGCATTGCAAAACCTCTTAGGGTTATCTTCAACTCTTCCTGGAAGAACTCCACTTTGCCTCTTCATAGAGTCGGCTATTTGGGCAACTTGCACGTCTAGCTTTTTGACGTGCGAAGATAGAGATTCTAACTTACCGTTCAGATCATTGTACATGGATTCGACTTTCACGTTCACGTCTTTAGATGCTTTTTCGTTCGTCATAACGAGCTGTTGGATGGACTGTTCAAGTCTACCGATTTGTGAAGCTAGCTGGTTCGTCGTGACTCCCTGCTGTTGTACAAATTGATTGTTAAAACCCGTACCTTGGTAGTTATATGGCTGTCACGGTTGATATGGTCCTGTTCCTCCAAAGTTTCCACCTTGAAACTTGTTTTGGAAGGATTTTTTCTGAGGTGGGTAGTACTGATTTTGAGGATTCTCCACATTTTGATTACGGTAAGAGAGATTGTTGTAATTTGCATTCCGGAAGTTGTTGTTGAAGCCATTGTTGAAGCGATTTTGATATGGTACTAGTGCTCCTACATAGTTCACATCTTCTTCTTGAAAGGCTTGATTAATGTGATCAATATCACTAGGTCCTTCATCTTCTGCGCCATTATTGGTCACACAAGCATGGATTGGGCGATTGTTGCTCTTCAAAAGCTGGCTCATCATGTTCTTCAACTCGGTTATCTCCTTGTTTTCTGTACCGGTTTGCTTCGTCGATCGATCTTATTCAGGACAATCATTGCTATTGGCTTGAGCCAAATTTTCGATGAGGCTCTTCCTTGGGCTATTGTCTTTTGTCCAAAATCTACATTGCTAGCTGTATCAAGTGAAAGTTTGTATTTTGGTTGCAAACCTCAGTAAAATGTGCTTAGCAGGCTTGATCCATGAAATTCATGGTGAGGGTAATCACGTTCATACTCCTTAAAACGTTCCCAGGCTTCATAGAAAGATTCAGTTGGCCCTTGTTGAAAGTTTGAGATCTTTGTTCTCAACTGATTCGACCTTGACTTAGTATAGAATTGGTTCAAAAAAGCAGTTTTACATTCTTCCCAATTAGTGATCGATCCTGCAGGCAAAGATTTCAACCAACGGTGAGCTCTATCTGCTAATGAAAAAGAGAACAACTTACACTTTAAATAGTCTGGTGGAACTTGGTTTGTTCTCATCATGCTGCAGATTTCTTCAAAGAGCTCGATATGGTCCATTGGATGTTCAGAAGGAACTCCATGGAATTGGTTTTGCTTCACCAATGAGATGATTTGAGGCTTGACTTCAAACTCATTCCGGTTCGGAAATGGAACTTGAATTGCAGATCGGTTCTGAAAATTTTGAGTGGGTGCATCAAAATCGGCTATGCAATGGTTTCTGGCTTGTCTTCGGTGTTGATTTGCTGGCTGTACAGGGCGGTTAACGCGCCCATTCGGCTGCATTCCTTGGTGGTCACCATCGGCTGCATTGATGGGTGCATCAAGGTCTTCACGTTCTTCTCTCTCGCGGTTCTGGTGGTTTCTTGGAGGAACCTCATCCTCCTCTCCATCTTGTCGAGCATGATCACCTCCTATGTGATCATTCTCTTCATTTTCTCCATGTTCGGACCCGTCTTGGTCCATATTTAAAGCTTGGTTGATAGGATCTCCAGGCTGGTCGTCGTTGGCCATTCCTTGCGTTCGTCTAAGTCTTTGAAGTTCTCTTTCGTGTCTGTCTATCTCGTCTAGAATTGGAATGTTTTCTACAGGTCTGCGCTTGGTATTCATGCAATTCAGAGAAAAACAAAAGAAGTGAAAGATAATTCAGCAAAACTTTAAGAAAGAACTAGAGATCAGGTGTCTAGAACAGAAGTTAAAACAAAAAAATAGCAAAAGGCAGCGAAACAAATACCCGGCAACGGCGCCAAAAACTTGATGTCGTGTCAACTGCCTGAGGGAACAAGTTTTACCCTTAACAAAACAAATGAAAGCCGCAAGTGCACAACTAATCAGTTGTAGTATTTAGGGATCGAATCCACAGAGATTTGTGTGCCTGGTATTCTTCTACGGTTTTTAACTTTATGTCTAGACTAGATTGGATTTAAAGGTTTGTTTGTCACGAATTAAACTAAAACAAAAGAAAGCAAATAAATCTATCCTAGAAAGCAAGTAGAAAAATCGAATGGAAGGCAAGTAAAGCAAGTAAACATCGAACTAGAGCAATTGAAATGCAGATCTAAATAAGCAAATAAAAATCGATTGGTTTGTAAACTATGGCTAAAAACGCTGAGCTTTTGGGAACTCTAAGGGAACATAATCGGTTTTGACACTAGGGTAGATAGATTGGGATTGACGGATATCGATATATAGGGTTCTAGAGCTAGAGTACGACGGTATGACTACGTCACTGTCGTGATCGTAACCAAATGTTTCTCGCAACCCTGACCAGTAGGTTTCCACTCTGGCCCTGGAAGGGAGAGAACGCAAGAGCTGCACAAGACTCGTCAATACTCACGATCTCGCCGCAGGTAGGTTTCCACTCCTACGGAAAAATCGCCTGTTTCATTCTAGGGCTGATACTTAATGAAAACTTTCGTAACACTAACTATCTAGATCAGATACTAGGTGGTCACTCAAGCATACATGCAATAAGAACAAGAATAAACAGAGAACAAGTCGAAATCCCAGATCTATAAACCTAGATGTCTTAATCGATTATGAGAGCCCCTTTTGGGAACCCTAAGCCCAACTCGGGATCTACTCAGACATGGCTGAGGTCGACATCATCATTGGTTTTAATAAAAGTAATGAAAAACAGTAAAGAACAGAGATGAAGAAAGCTTCTCTATTGAAGAACTCGGTCTTGAACAATCTTCCACAAAAATCGCATAAAAACGGCTAAAGGAAAAAGGGTTTCTGTAAAGTATCAAGGGTTCTCTCTAAAAACGACTTAAGTGACAAGTATTTATAGTCTTCAATACTCCATGGTCTCTAGGGTTCCGGGATTGAGGCTGAGAATGACTTTGGGCTTTAGAAATATGGGCTTTAGTTCAGAGCTTGATGGCCGCGGTCGGGAGTGACGTGACCGCGGGGATTTAGTGGTTGGCCGCGGTCGGGAGGCTTCTGACCGCGGGAAATAAGCTGTTGGCCGCGGTCGCGTGACTTGCTGGCCATCTTCGAGTGGCTCCGGGGCTAATGGAATATCTTGAGATCCAACCGTTGGAATGTCTCCAAACCAAGTGTTGAAAGCTGGTTGATTGTTCTATAAGTTGTCCAATTTTGAGGGTGATCAGACGGTGAGAAGGTCTTCGTCTCTCCATGAGAGTTCTTACGGTCTGCATTTATCCAAAAGAGTCTTTTTGTTCCAATTTGTGCGGCTTTATCCCAAATTACCTGAAAAGTCTTTTAAAATCCGGAAACATAGAAATCCTTTGAAAACCTTTGAAAATGGAGTAAAAACACCTGTAAAAGATATTAAAGTGATCCATAAGAATGGTCAAAATCCGGTGTTATCAAAAATCCCTTTGACCTAACAATAAAACTACTCAGACATGATAAACGAAATCAAAAACATAGTACTAAAAAGCTGAGGAATAATTGAAATTGAAGAAGAAAGAAAAAGGGTTCAAGAGATAGATCTTTATCTCCTTAAAAGCTAAAGTATGAAAAAACCGAAAAATATTCTAAAATAATAAGAGCATATATTAGGGTTTCTAAAACATCTATTTATAGTGCTCAAGACATTTTTGGGCGTCACTTAGGGTTTCTCCAAATGAGGGAATCATTTTGGATTTCAGAAATGGGCCTTCTAACTCGGAGGTGGCTGGCCGCAGCCGTAAGGGACGTGGCCGCGGTGAATGGATGCTTGGCCGCAGTCGTGTAGCCTCTGACCGTGGTGTAATGGCTGTTGGCCGCGTTTGGAAATACATGCCGGCTGGTTTACGAGACATCTTGCTCTTCGCGTAACTTTTGATTGAACTGTTGGATTGCCAAGCTGTAAAGTGTGCTCGAAAGCTGATAGTTCCATCTTTGAGGTCTCCTAATTAGAGCTGGATCAGACGATGAGAAAGTCTTCAATTGGTGGTGAACTTCTGAAGGTTTGACTCTGAGCTAAAAATCTGGTCTTATATCCATTTTGTTATGCTTTTCCCTAAGTTTCCTGAAAAGAGTCTTGGAACTACAAATACTAGAAAAACATAATAAAAGTACTTGAAAGCAATAAAAAAACATAGAAAATGTATTTCAAAACGATCCATAAAAGTGGTCAAAATACGGTGTTATCAACATAGATAGCTCTGTTTTCAAATAGAAGAAGAATTTGAGAAGTCCAAATATACCAACATAACCAAGGGAAAATCGGTCCCATGATTCTAGATGGTGGTAAGCAAACCAAGTCTCTGCCAGCCCTGATCTCTGAAGGGAAATCAGCAATGGAATTTGAATCCAGGGTTTCTCCAAGAAGAGCTCTGGGCCAAACCTTTTGAGCAAAACTGCAGTGGACCAGCAAATGGATGGAGGATTCATTCTCTCCGCAATGGGGACACTGAGCACCAGCAGCAAGGCCTCGTCTTAGAAGATTTTCGCCAATTGGGAGAGCTCCTTGTGCAACTTTCCATAAGAAGACTTTTAACTTGGGAGAACATTTGACCGACCATACATCTCTAATCCAGTTGTTGTTATATTCTGTGACAATGTCTGCAATGGACTGCAGACTTCTCTCCACTGCAGCGTGATAGCCCGATTTTGTTGAGTAGACTCCAGATTTTTTAGGGAGCCAGATATGAGAGTCTTCAGCTCCTTTTTGACTTGGTTTTAGACAAAGGATATCAGAGGCTAATACTGGTAGTATCTAATCTATTTTTGCTATGTTCCATTCCTTAATACTATCCATAAGAAGTTCTGAGACACATAGGTTTTTGCTTGCATAAGTTGGCGGTTCATAAGGCCTCGTTGGAGTAGAAAGGGATAACCATGGATCAGACTAGATGTTTGTGTTTTTTCCGTTACCAATGGCAACTCCAAGCTGAGTAACTAGAAGTTCTCGGCCTATCATGATTCCTCTTCACCCGTGAGAGGCTGATGCTGGTGTCGAAGCCTTTAAAAACCCTTCCTTACTGCAATATCGACCTATAAAGACCCGAACAATCAGAGAAGATGGATTTGGAGGATTCTCCTACTGAGTTTTGCAAGCAGAGCATCATTGAAGCTCTGAATTTCGCGAAAGCCAAGAGCCCACTGTTTTGTTTTGACCTTGTGAGCTTTGTCCATGCCACCCAATACATCTTTTTCTTTTCTGGGTTTGAATCCCACCAGAAGCGAGTAATAGTGGACTGAATTTTTACACAAACTCGCCGGCAGCTTAAAACAAGACATAGTATATGTGGGAGTGGACCAGAGGACTGACTTCAGCAAAGTGACTTTCCCGGCGTTTGACAGGAATCTTGAGGAATAGCTAATCGCTCTTTGTCTGATCTGGTCAATAATGAGTGTGAATAAGTCCTTTTTTTTGTCTACCAAAGTGCTCTGGCAAGCCTCAGTATTTGCCTTGACCACCCTCCTTTGTGATACCGAGAGACTGTTTTACTGAATCTCTAACCTCAGGCGGTGTCTTTTTAGAGAATGTGATTTATGACTTGAGCGTATTGATCTGGTGACCTGAGGCTGCTTCATACTTGCATAATATTTTCATAAGTTCTTCACAACACCTAGGTTTTGTTTTGCAAAAAAACATAGTGTCATTAGCAAACAGCAGATGGCTTATGCGGGGGCTGTTCTTAGCCACACATATCTCCGAGAGAAGTCCATTAGCCTGCGATTGCTTGCATAAACCTGAGAGAACCTCATTATAAAGTATAAAAAATATATGGTGAGAGTGGATCTCCTTGTCGTATTCCATATTGCGTCATTACATGATCTTGAGCCGACCCGAGATCTGAGTAAGCGACCGTAGTGATACTCTGCATTATCCAGTTAATCCACTTTGGGTGAAATTCAAACCGTGAGAGCACCTTATCGATGAAAACTCACTTAAGTCGCTCATAATCTTTGCTCATATCCGTCATCACCGCCATAGTTGATGAGGCCATTCAAGCTGAGCCAGACTTAACCGAACCACAACTACAAGATGTCGAAGTACCTGTCATTCATGAAGGCCCAATAACAAGACAAAGAGCTAAGATCCTTCAACAAAAGTACAACCAGAGTATGTTGCAAGCAATGTCTCAAGTGGATCAAGAGAAGCCGAGAGAAGACCATGATCAAGTGGAGCCGCATAATGAAGCCCATCAACAACAAGCTTGGATCGGATTAATTGAAGAATACCAAGAGCTAACAAACGGCCCGGCTTCAAAGAATCAAGATGTGTGCCCCCTTTTGCCAAATCAAGCCCAAGTCTTTATGCTGGCCATCTCGCCAATGAACCAAGACACTTAAGAGGGAAGATTCAAGTCTAGTCAAAGACACACTAGTCTCAGCCATCAAATTAGGTAAGTGTTCAGTCAGTCTTTATTCCTTTGACTAACGAGTTTCTTGTCTTTGATTCTTCGCAGAAACCATATAGTTTAGACAGTCTCTCTTTCTTTTTTATTTCCCTTTAATGTTGCATTTTCAATTCACAAGTCATGTTGTTTCGAGTTTTTATTTTTAAAAGTCCTGTTGTTTTGAGTCTTTTTATTTCTGTGAGTCTAAGCTGCTTGGACCATTATATAAGGTCCCATTACAGCCTTGTAATTTTTCACCTTTGACATCAATAAAAATCGACGTTTCTTCAAACCAGTTTTCTTTGAGAGAATTTTTTTTTAACCCTTTGCTCTAGTCGAGACCAATACATCCTAGATCAAAGTTCTCGTGTTTTGTCACAGGTTTTTCACAACTTGTGTGGTACACATCGATCCACCTTGTTACTTAGCCGCTTCCATAGATTCAAGTGTTAGATTTGCTCATTATTTGGATCAAGTGATCAACCCCTTGGCAATCGATCTATAGCTTTGCTTCCGAGTTTATACAAGTGCTTGACAGCTTGGCGCTTGTATCAATAATGCAGTGCTTCTTTGCACCCGATCGCTTGAGTAAATAAAGAGTTTCGTGTGTGATCATGACGTTATCCGCTATTGCCCTGCCCGAAATAAAAACTGATTGGTTTTCCGGGATCACAGCCGCGAGAACCTTGTGAAGTCTTCTAGTAAGGATTTTGGAGAAGATCTTGTAGTACATGTTACGCAACGCTTTAGAACGATAATTCGAGACCGTTTTCGGGCTCTTGATCTTGGGAATGAGTCAAACATGTGTGTGATTGATGGAGCTCTGCAATGATCCAGAAGAAAAAAACCTTTGGATTTCTTCAGTAATTTTTGGACCCACAACCTTCCAGTTAGAGTGGAAAAAAAAACTCCCTGAAAAACCATCTAGACCCAAAGCTTTGTCCCAATGTATTGAGAAAAGAGCATCTCTGACTTCTTTCGGCGATGGAGGAACAATGAGAGTTGCGTTTGTTTGCTCCGAGATGCACGGTGTGAGGGCCTGGTGGAAAAGTTTCAGTGCTGTCTGTTGATTGGGAGACAAACAGGTCTTGAAAGTATGAATTGTGATGACTATGGAAATTTCCAATTACACAAAACGATGCATCCATCCTTATCTTTGATCACCGAAAATTTATTCATGGCATGCCGTCTTAGAGTTAGCCAGAGATTTCTGCTCCTCTGTTTCCAATACTCTTCCTCCTTTTTGTACTATTCTCACGGATCAAGGCTTCATTGGGAATGTGTGAACTCATTGCTTTTTCCAATTTAGCTTTTTCTCCTTCGATTGTTTTCTGACTGTTGTTGTGGTGCTCCCTGTTCCACCTAGAAATTTCCTTTCGACAGTGAGAGATTCTCTGTTCCACTGATGCAGAAGCAGAATACATCCAAGTTTTGGCTATTAGGAGCTTTATCTGCTCGTTGTTTTTCATGCATCTATTATAGCGAAACAGTCTTCCTTTCCGTGGTGTAGTTGATTCAAAGTAAGATATTATGGGCCAATGATCTGAGCCCTCAAAGGAAAGAGCTCTGCCTAGGAGCTGTTCGATAATGACCGATCAAGCCAACAATGAACAAGATGCGTATGGCGCATGCATCTCCATGAGAGAGGATATCCCGAATGTCTGAGATCGTAGAGATCACATTCTGGCATAAACGCTCTGAAATCTCCAAAAGTTCCATCGGCTTTAGCTGGTCCTCTCATCTTTTTGAAATTGTCGATGATATCGTTAAAGTCCCTGGTTAAAAACCAAGGAGCATCGCGAGTTTTTGCCAAATCTGTGAGCTCAGTCCATATATCTTTCCTTTTTGTTTGATCCGGCTCTTCATATGTGAAACTTTTAAAGAAACGCTTGTTTTGTAGGAGATGACTATATCGATATACTTGTTGCAGCAATAGAGACTTTCCAAATCAATTTCGTGTTTCCAATACAGAGCGAGTCCACCCCCACCATGACAATGTGAAGGGACAAAAACATGAGACGAGGGAGCCAAAAAATCTAAAGTTTTAATAACAAAAGCATCCAGGTTTTTGGTCTCCATGAGGATAGAATATCTGGGGAAATGTTGTGTTGCATTTTCCGGAGCCGCTGAACCATCATGGGATTCCCCAACCCACAACAGTTCCAACTCGACATCTTTAAGGAAGAGGATGAGGCGGAGTCCAAAAATTTGCCACCTTCTTTTTGGTTGCTGGAACAAAAGTGCACGCCGGAGGAGAAGTTCTGATTGCAGAATTAGATCCATTCATTGCAACGCGAGAGGTAGTTCCCTCTGGTGCACTCCGACCATTGATCTCTGAAGATGATGTAGTAGACTGTCTATTCCCTCCTATTTGAATTGTCGGGACAGTTGTTCCTCTGTTGTGTGATATCTTTCTAGAGGAAGCCCTATGGAGTCTCAGAGGGCAATTGTTTGCCGATTTCCTTGATGGTGAACGACCCCTTTTCTTTGTTACATTTGGTTGCGGCCCAGTTGCTATACCTTCTTCTTCAGGGGAGATATGGTCACCTTGGTTAGAATCTTTGTTTTGGCCCATGACAGAAGGATCCTTGCTTTGGAGTAGGTCAGAAGGGATTGGGGATAAGCTTGCTGCAGAGACGGTCATATTGTCTCGAGAGGTCTCTTGGGAACATCTCAGACTTCTTCCTTCTTGCAGTGCAGGAGATGAAAACTGTTAAGGGAGTGGATTCAAAGTGGGACACAGGTCAAAGGCTCTGTATGTAGCTTGAGTCTTTGACTGTGATGTCTCTCCCACCTGGTGAGAGATGAAGTTGCAGGTATTTGTCTCTTTCATAGATGAAGTCTTTGACCATATCTAGATCTTTTGTAATATTTTTAGTACTATTATTAATTACTTTTGTCCCTTTTAATTAAAATTGAAGCTTCTAGAATTTAAAATAAAGATTCAAAATTTAAAATTTAAAATTCAAATCCAGATCAATATAAATGATAACATTAATAAAAAAAAATTGAAAGTGCTATTGTAGAATATACAATTGCAGGCACGAAATCATTATATTTAATGTTGAAACAATAAAAATGCCAAAAATCGCTATCTAATGTGTCAGAGCTATTATCGCGGGTGATGATAAATGATATATTCATAAATTGCATCATTTAATGTACATATTTAAATCCAAATCATGTCTCATTTCCAGACATTTTAGGTCTTTAGGCATTGTTTTAGGATTTAGGAGATTTCATTAGGTCCAAGAGAGTTTTGCATGGTTTGGAGTGTTATTCAGGTGTTTTTGGAGCCTATTTGGAGTGGAGAGTGTGATTCAGATGAAGAAATGGAGTGGAAATGATCAAAAATGGTGTAGAGGAGCAATTTTAAGTTTCTCGGCATAATTCTGTACTGATGGTCGAATATTCTCGGCTAAAATCCATTCTGCGGGTAGATCTCTCGGCCAAAATACGTACAGTCTGGTTAAGCTTCTCGGCCAAAAATCTCGGGTGCAAATACATCTCCGAAATCACGTTACCGGAAGGTCTTGCCGGCCGATTCAACTTCCGAGGTATTCAGAAAAGATCAAAATAATTGAGTCTAGATTCCAGAACAGTTAGAATCAATGCATTTGGAGCAGCGAGCTGAAAGATACGGCCAATGGGAGATAGACCTGTTTTGCACCCATTCTGAAGCAATCCAATACGTCTGAAAGATTGCCTGTCCCGAGAACCTTTCCGTCCGATTAAGTTGTCAGGGTCCTCATCAAAGTTGGAGAGAATCGAGGCGGGGTTCCATAAGAGTTGGAATTACTGAATTCGGACCAGTGAGCAGAGAGTTAAGGCCATCAGAAGATACGCCTGTCTCGCATCCGTTTTAAGCCGATCCGATGAGCTTCAGAGATTGCGAGGGACGATGCCTTTACGTTTAGATTCAGTTGTCAGGGCCTTCATCATGATTCAAAATCTTTGAGTCCTCATTCCATATAATCTGAGATCAGCCGATTTAGAGCTGTCTGCTAAGAGATACCATCTCCGGAGTGAACACGGGTCCATGAGCTACTTTCTTACCGATCCGATACACTTCAAAGATCGACCCTCCTGGAGACCTTTCTTTCCCCGGATGCAATCAAGGTCTTCACCAAAGTTTGAGATGATTGAGTCATATTTCATGTGGACTTGATCTTGTGTAATTTGGAGTACTGAGAAGAAAGTTATAACGGTTTAAGTGCGTAGAGGTTCCTGGCACCGAGATGAACACCGAGCAGACTAACCTCGGTGCTGGTCATACTTTGAGAATTTTGCTACATTGAGCCTAAAAACGTGGTCCACACCGAGATAATGCACCCCGGTGCTAGTCAAACCGTGCACCAATCTCTTTTCAGGTCCACACCGGCCACAACATCGGAGAAGAGCACCTCGGTGTAACTTGCTCCGTTTCAACCTGTTCTGCCACACCGACCTCTACACCGAACAAATAGTCCTCGGTGCTAATCCCAGCATTCCAGCATCTTCCCAACACCGGCCAAAGCCTGCCCGGTGTAATCCCCATCGATTCAGCATTTTTTCAGCACCGGCATCAACATCGGCTAGAAGCATCCCGATGCTAGCTCCACCGTCCAAGTTATCTGCACAACACCGGCCTCCACACCTGGAAAAAGAATCCCGGTGTCAGCACATCAGACACAAGACCCAGCTGAAATGGGTCAGTACCCAGTTTTTCCTGGGCTGACCCGGTCCAAACCCTTTTGCTATAAATAGTTTATTGGAAAAAACCCTAAGTAACTTTTCATTCTCTCTTAGTTTTCTTTACTTCTTTTGTGTAAAACCGAGTTTTTTAAGAGATATCTAAGGCACTTGATCATTCCAAAGCTGTTACTTATCATCTCATCTTCTTATCTTTGCTCCTAATCATGTTTAACATCATCTCTTGCAAAATATTAGATGTGTTAAGCATGATTAGTGAGTAATCTTCTTTTAAGCTTCTAGGTGTGTAGATTAGGGTGCTCAGATGTTTGATTTATGATGTTTAGGTTCTAGATTATCATTTCCTTTCCTTAGTTAGCTGCTCTTAATGCTAGATCTCTCATTATAAGCTTGATCTAGAGCTTAGACATTTCTCCACCCACAAGGTGTTTGATGAAATGCCTGAATGAGCTAACTTAAGGGTTTATGTTAATTGAACGACATGGGAATGTTGTTTGATGCATAAATGACATATTAGAACTGTCTCTTAATGCTTATTGATTCATATTTTACAAATAGGAATTTGGTTTGAAAGTGGATTAGTATAGAGATTAATGCCTTCATGAGAGGATTAGTCTAGTTTAGAGTTCTAAGTTAATTGGAATTGAGATCATGTGATTGCTTTCTATATATTTCTGTGTAAGATTCAGTCTATCTTACCTCTTATTTTGATGCACTGATGCGAGTTGTAATCGGGGTTTGTTGTTTTCGTTTTACTAAGCTTCAGGTTTTAAATTTATAACCCGTAAATGTCTGCAAGTGCACAGATGTGCGCTGTAGTACTTAGGGTATCGATCCACAGAGACTTAGTTGTTTCAGTACGAATTCACTGCAACACTTAAATCAGATTAGAACTAAAAAGGTTTGGGTTTTGGTTTTGGGTTTTGGTTGTCACTAAATCTAAACTAGAAAGCAATTAAAAACTAAAAAGCAATTGACAAAAACGAAAGCAAGTAAAGCAAGTAGTAAGCGATTTAAACAAGAAGTGAATTGAAGCAAGTAAAAGCGAATAAAAATTAGAATGGAAATCTAAGGTTGTAAGCAATGAAAGACAAACGTTGGGGCTCAAGGGGTTTCGCAGGGGTTCATGGTCTATGCTAGGTCGATTTTAAACAAGTGATAAAGGTAATCAACTACGTATGTTCTAGAACTCGAGGCACGGAAGTATGAATAGCCTACTTTCGCAGCACTAAACAACTATCTCTCGCAACCCTAATCAGTAGGTTTCCACTCTGATTCTGGAAGGGAGAAGATGCAATAGCAGAACAAGACTCATCAATATTCACAACTCAACTACAGGTAGGTTTCCACTCCTATAGAAGAATTGCTCGTTTCACCCTAGTTCAGACAATCAATGAAAGCTTTCGCAACATATCATATCAGATCGGCTTCTAAGTGGCCAGCAAAGAATCACGCAGTAAGATTAAAGGCAAACGAAGAACATCTAGAAGATTATAAATCATAAATCTATCGATTAAAAAGCAAAGACACATGAAATTCCCTTTGAAAAATCCCTTTAAACCCAACTGGGTAACTACTCAAACATATTGTAACAAAGCATCATAAACGAAATTGAAAGTGCAGGAAACTAAAGAAAAGAAGGAAGAAGAACGAAGAACGGAATCACAGATGGAGGCGCGATGATGCTCTCCTCGGCGGCTCCTCCTTCAAAGGCGGCGGCTCCTAGGGTTTGTGAAGCACACGAACTCTCTCTCTCTCTCTAAGTGTTTCGTTTTTATTCTTCTCTGCCTCTTTAGAATGACCTAAAGAGGGTATTTATAGCTTCTGGGGTGGTTCTGGACACTTAGGGCTTCAAAGATAACGAAAGGAATTGATCTGGGCTTTAATTAAGTCGTCGGGAAAGTGAATGACCAAAGTCCGCGGTTGCGGTGGCTCTACCCGCGGGAAAATGGGTGTTGGCCGCGGTCCCGGCACATGCTCTCTTCCGGAACTACATTTTCTGTCATTCTTGCATCGGGAGTATCTGAAGATCTAACCGTTGGATTGTCTCCAAACCAAGTGCATTAGAACGCTGGTTGGATCCTCAATGTTGTCTCAAATTTTGCGGGTGATCAGACAGTGAGAAGGTCTTCATCGCTTGTCATACTTCTGACGGTCTGCATTTATCTAAAATTGCTCATTTGTTCCAAATTGCATATATTTTGCCCAAGTTTCCTGTAAAGTCTTTTGAAACTCTAAAACATTGAAAACACTTTAAAAACATTGAAAACAGAGTTAAAACACCTGCATAAGATACAATTATGATCCATAAAAGTGGTCAAAATACGGTGTTATCAACTCCCCAGACTTAACTCTTTGTTTGTCCTCAAACAAACTTAAGTCAGGAAAGAATTTTTTTGAAAATCACAGGAAGTAAACAATATCTCAGTGACCGTCCTTCTAAACCATAACTTATCGTGAAACATCTATTTGGATCTAGTCTAGAAAATTCTCACCAAAATACAAGCAAACTAGTCCGTTAATCCGTCATGCGAAAATCTACACACTTAGATCTAACTTCCAGTCAACCAGCTCTCTACATTCATTAAGTATAGTAGTGAATTCTCATCAAAGACATTATTCAGGGTAGACGGCGTTTGGCATTAAAGGCTAAGTGGTGGAGTTTAAGTGTTTCGGGTTACCTGAAGAATATGGAGGATGCAAGATATTATGCAAAACCGCAAGAGAGAGAAGGACCTGTTGATGACCGCAGATTTTCAGTCACTTCTCCTTTGCCAAATGTTGCTGCATAATCTTCCTCCTTTGTTGTAAACAGCTGTTCCTCCAGACTTAGATCTTTTCCGGGAATCAGAAAGATAATCTCCAAAACTCTAAATAATCAGATCAAGCTTGCCTCAAGTATAAAATTCGATCCTCCTAGACTCTCTAAGGTTTTAAATTTCCTCTCCCTTCATATTTTTCTTTTCTTTTTCGGATTTTTTTTTTTTTTTGAAAGAGGAAATAACCTTTCATAAAGAGAGAGTGTAAGGGACAAAACTGTACCAAGATTTTGAAGTTTTTCCAAGGCAAACTGAATTATCTCCTTTTGTTGAATCGTTCCAATGAAATCGCAGGTCTCCGTCTTCAGTGACTGAAAACCGCGTTGATCCTCTTTCTCCGACGTTTTTGCACATATCTGCATATAGGACAATGAAAAACAAGAGTGCATGTGGTTCGAAAGAGGTTAGGTTCGGTGGGGAACTAGCTAAAGATAAACTAGCCATTCAGGATCAACAAAGAGTGGTAAAAGGGTAAAGGAGTCCTGAATGTATGATTCGTTTCCCTGATCTAACGCTTTAATGAGAAAATTAAGTCCAGATAAAATGAGCTAATATATCCTATCAGAAAGAATCTCCATGAATAGAAGTCCTCTGGTGGGATTTCGTAATGCAAGTACTTAGCTACCGCCTAGTCTAGGCCTAAATCACAAAAAGAGCAAAAAAACGAGGAAATAGCGTAGAAGCACACTGGTCTAATTCATCATAGTATTGTTTATTGTGTTCCTGGTTTGAAAACTTTTTTGAAAAACATTTTGAAAAAAATTTCTGAAAAACATTTTGAAAAATTTTATGTGTCCAAAACAAACTCAAAACAAATCAAATTTCATTAGTAACGGATGAACATCCTCCCCCAGACTTATTTCACATTGTCCTCAGTGTGATAAATCTTGGAAAGAATGGTAAAGAAAATAGAAATTTTGAAATGTTTAAGTGAACTTATCGTGCTGGAGAGTGCTGCTCGTCTTTTTTATTTATTCTTCCTTATTGAAAACCTGAAATTAAATGAAACAGAAACAAAGCAATGGAAATAGAAAATAAAGGTCAAAGGGAAATAGATAAAATACCAAGTGGGTTGCCTCCCACTAAGCGCTTGTTTCAAGTCGTTAGCTTGACATTGTTGCTTGATTAGACTTAACCGGGGTCGTGACACTCTTTGGTCTCATCATTGGACGATGATGGATCAATCAAAAACATCACTTCTCTCTCGTCTTCGGTTTCTTCAGCCAGATATGGCTTTACACGCTGTCCATTCACTGTAAATGAGTTTCCGGTTCTGTCCCAAAGGAGAATAGCTCCGTATGGTTTGACTTCCTTTATCGTGAAGGGTCCTGACCATCTTGAACGTAATTTTCCTGGAAAAAGCTTAAGACGAGAATTGAAAAGAAGTACCTTATCGTTAGGAGCAAAAGTTCTATGAATAATCTTCTTATCATGATATGCTTTAGTCTTCTCCTTGTAGATCTTCAACTTTTCGTAGGCATTGTGTCGGATTTCTTCTAACTCATGAAGTTGAAGTAGTCTTCTTTCTCCAGCTGTTTTCAGATTCATGTTCATCTCCTTGATAGCCCATTGCGCCTTATACTCGAGTTCTACTGGAAGGTGACATGCTTTTCCATAAACTAGGTTGAATGGTGTTGTTCCTAATGGTGTCTTGAATGCTGTTCGATATGCCCATAATGCGTCGTCAAGCTTTGTAGACCAATCCTTGCGATGAACTGCAGTTGTTTTCTGCAAAATCGACTTGATTTCTCTGTTTGAGATTTCAACTTGACCACTGGTTTGGGGATGGTATGGGGAAGCAACTTTATGTGTAACTCCATTCTTTCTAAGAAGGTTCTCGAAAACTCTGTTGATGAAGTGCGATCCTCCGTCGCTAATCACAATTCTAGGAACTCCAAAACGCGGAAATATAACAGATTTAAACAGCTTCATGACAATTTTTGCATCATTTGTGGGGCTAGCGACTGCTTCAACCCACTTAGAGACGTAGTCTACTGCTACCAAGATGTATTGGTTTCCAAAAGAGGTAGGAAAGGGTCCCATAAAATCTATTCCCCAGACATCGAAAATTTCGACTTCGAGAATAAAATTTTGAGGCATCTCATTCCTTTTGCTTATATTGCCCATCCTTTGGCATTTATCGCATCGCGATATGTAAGCTTGAGTATCTTTGAACAAAGTAGGCCACCAAAAACCTGCTTGTAAGATCTTTGAAGTAGTTTTGAAGGTTGCAAAATGTCCTGCGTAAGACGAGCTATGGCATCCGAATAAAATTCCTTCCATCTCTTCTTCAGCCACGCATCTTCGGAATAACCCATCAGCACATCTCTTATAGAGATAGGGTTCATCCCAAAAATAATGTCTTATGTCTTTCAGGAACTTTTTCTTCCTATAACCGGAAAATTGCGGGGGCTCTACATCAGCTGCTAAGTAATTTGCTATGTGCCTAAACCATGGGGTGTTGAAAGCATCTGCTCGTCGCATGAGTGGACGTGGTGGTGCGGTATTGGCATTGGTGGGGGTAGTATCTATTGCATAGATGTTTTCTTCAGGCAAACTGTCATTTAAAGGCAATCTTTCTTCAACTCGAATTCGTGAAAGATGGTCTGCAACTCCACTATCTGCTCCTTTCTGATCTCGAATTTTGATGTCGAATTCTTGCAGTAGGAGGATCCATCTTATCAATCTCGGTTTAGCGTCTTTCTTAGACATTAAATACTTGATTGCAGCATGATCAGTATGAACTATGACCTTAGATCCTACGAGATAAGAACGGAATTTCTCAAATGCAAATACGACAGCTAGAAGTTCTTTCTCTGTTGTAGCATAATTGCATTGAGCTTCGTCAAGAGTTCTGCTTGCGTAGTAGATTACGTGCAGTTTCTTATCTTTTCGTTGGCCAAGCACTGCTCCGACTGCATAGTCACTTGCATCGCACATGATTTCGAATGGGAGTTCCCAATCAGGTGCTTTCACGACAGGAGCGGAGACAAGAGCTGGTTTGATCTTATGAAACGCGGCTAAGCACTCATCATCAAACTCAAAGTTCGTTTCCTTGCAAAGCAAACGCGTAAGAGGTCTAGCTATTTGAGAAAAATCTTTTATGAATCGCCTATAGAATCCTGCGTGTCCTAAGAAACTACGAATTCCTTTTAAGTTTGTGGGAGGTTGTAGGCTTGTCATGACCTCGATTCTAGCTTTGTCAACTTCAATACATTTTCCGGAAATTCTGTGCCCAAGCACGATTCCATCTTGTACCATGAAGTGACATTTTTCCCAATTTAATACTAAGTGCTTATCTTCACATCTTTGCAGAACTTTACCAAGATTGCCTAGGCATTTTTCAAAAGAAGATCCATAGACAGAGAAATCGTCCATGAACACTTCCATGAAATCCTCAATAAAATCTGTGAAGATCGACATCATGCACCGCTGGAAGGTAGCAGGTGCATTACACAATCCAAAAGGCATACGTCTGTAAGCGAACGTGCCATATGGACAAGTGAATGTCGTTTTTTCTTGATCCTCCGGGCGAATAGGAATTTGGAAAAATCTGGAGTATCCATCAAGGAAGCAATAGTAAGGATGATTAGCTAATCTTTCTAGCATTTGATCTATGAAGGGAAGTGGAAAATGATCTTTCCTAGTTGCTGCGTTCAGTTTCCGGTAATCGATGCACATACGATGTCCAGTTACTGTTCTTGTAACGATCATTTCATCTTTATCATTTTTAATGACAGTGAATCCTCCTATCTTTGGAACAACATGAACTGGGATAACCCAAGTGCTATCTGAGATAGGAAAGATTATTCCAGCTTCTAAAAGCTTCATAATCTCCTTCTTGACAACATCCATGAGATTGGGGTTCAGTCTCCTTTGACTTTCGATTGAGTTTTTAGCATTATCCTCTAGATTTATCTTGTGCATACAACGATCTGGAGAAATTCCAGGTATGTCATCAAGTGAATATCCTAAGGCTCTTCTATGCTTTCTCAGCTCAATCAACAGCATTGTGGTTTCTTCTTCCGTCAAACCAGAGTTTATTTTGACAGGATAAGTAGAATTTGGTCCAAGGAAAGCGTACTTAAGTCCGACGGGAAGAGGTTTAAGCTCGACTTTTGGGGCTTTAAGCTCGCTCCAAGGATCATTAATTGCTGCAGCATTGTCTTTAGGAGGTGTAGGAATGTTTGTTTGGTCCTTAAGATCTAGATAGTGTAGAGGTTTCCTATAAGTTTCGGATTTATCAAGCATACGTGCGCACTCACTTGAAATTTCTTCAAGGAAATTGCGCTCATCTTTTGCGGGTGAAAGCGTGACACTTAAAGGGTCGTCTAGAAGCAGATCTTCAGAGACTTCCTCAATAATTCCGTCTAACTCATCAACCCAACAAATTTTGCCATCTAATGTTGGTTTATCGAAACTTTTGTTCATGTCAAACTGCATAACTAGACCGGCTAGATGAAGGTCGATTTTTCCTTCAGGAACATTGATTATGGCTCCGGCTGTAGATAGGAATGGTCGTCCAAGAATAAGTGGATCCTTAGGCTCTTTTTCTAGTTTTAGAACTACGAAATCGGTAGGTATGGAACATTTTTCGATTTCTACAGGAACATCTACTAGGATACCTACTGGTTGTCTAACAGAACGATCAGCTAATACTAAAGAAATTCTAGTGGGCTTGAAAGTGTGATGTCCTAAACGTTTTGCTACTGAAAGAGGCATCATGTTTATGCTAGAACCTCACAGAGAGCACGCTCAAAAACTACATCATTGATGGTGCATGAAAGTACAAAGCTTCCAGGATCGTATTTCTTTTCAGGGATTTGGCTTTGCAGGATAGAACTACATTCATGGGTTATCATCATAACGCCTTCTTCAAGAGTTAAAGAATTTGTTAGAATACCCTTCATGTATTTTCTTAAAGCAGGAATCATAGCACAAGCTTCTACAAAAGGTAATCTCACATTTAACTGATCGATTAGCTCTTTAAGCTTAGCTTTTTCTTTTTCTTTCTTAGGGGCTCCTAAGGCTCTAGGATATGGAGGTTTAGGTTTGTAGACACTAGTTGGTGGAGGTGGAGTTGGGTCTTCTACGAGGATTTCCCGGGATGTATCTTCTTTTACTTCTTCTGCATCCACTTCTTTTTCAACATCTTCATTCGTGATTCTTTCTTTTTCTTTCTCCTTTTCCTTACCCTTTTCCTCAACTTCGGGATCTTTAGGAAATTCAGGCTCTTTGTAAGCTAATCCACTCCTATGTGTGATAGCTTTCACATGATCGGAGGGATCTGCTTCACTTGAGCTTTCGAAAGAATTTTCACTTGGCTCCTCTTCAGAATTTTCTAAGTTTTTAGAATTAGTTTTGACCATTATGCTAAAGAGGGTATCGAAATCCTTCTGCATCTCTTTTAGTTCAGATCTAAGATCACTAATCTCTTGAGACATAGATTTTTCAAGCTCTAGATTCTTTTTGTTTGGGTTTTCAGCTTCAGAAGAGGGAAAACTAGGGTATGAAACAGGATTAGATTGAATAGCCGAGATTGGTTCGGAAGGTGGTGTCCAACCAGGCTCGGAAGACGTTTTCCCGCGGTCAGGTGGCTCACGACCGCGGTGAATCATGTCTTGGCCGCGGTCAGAACCAGCACGACCGCGGTGAAAGCTTGCTTGGCCGCGGTCCGATTGAATGGACCCGCGGTGATCAGAAACGAATGGAAAATCTTGAATTTGATAGACTTCTGCAGTGTTCACCATCCCTTGACCATAAGAATCCATTGGGTTGTCCCAGCCATCAAAGTTACACGTATTGTGTACCCTATTTGGTTGTTGCAATCCAAGATGACTCATTATGTGACGGAGACACTTTATAACTTCCGAAATTTCTTCTTTCTTCTCAGGAAGTGCAGAATTACCAAAGGTTACTTGATTTCGGATGCTGTTTCCTAAGTTTTTAATGAAAACGTGAGCATCTTCTACAGATCTAGTTGTGAAATCTCCATTTCTTGCTATATCAAAAAAGTGTCGTAACTCTGGAGTTATACTGCGATAGAAGATACTTAGCAGGTATTCCTCGGCATATCCATGGTGTGGACAATCTCTTTGGTATTCCCTAAATCTTTCCCAAGTATCTAAAAGGTCTTCATCTTATTTTTGTTTAAAAGTTCTTATCTTCTTTCTTAAGAGATTTGCAAGATTTCTAGTGTAAAAACGATTTAGGAAAGCAGTTTTACACGCTGCCCACGTTTTTAGTGAAGCAGGTGGCAAAGATTTTAGCCATTTGCTGGCCTTATCTCTAAGAGAGAATGGGAAAAGACTACACTTGTGGTAATCCCCATTTGCTGTAATGGTTGCACATAATTCTTCGAAAGTCTCGATATGGTCTATCGGGTTTTTGAATGAATAACCAGAGAATTGATTTTGTTGAACTAAATGGATATGGGGTACCTTAATTTCGGTTTTGCCATCCTCAGGTAAGGCTGGTTGAATAGCTCTTCGATGTCCCATGCACTTTTCGAGTGAATCGAAACTTCCAATCAGTTCATCATCATCTTTGTGTTTGACCGATCCGATCAGCTCATTGTCATCATAAATTGGTTCTTCAAGTCAGGTCATCATCGCTTGGATCACCATCCACACGATTTGGTGGATCACCAAGAGTTCCGGGAACATGTTCCCGGTCTCTAATCCCAGAGAAACCTGAAAAATTCAAAAGAAAAAGTAAAAGTAAACAAGTGTTCTAATGGATTTAAGCTGGGATTCGCAACGAAACAAATTTAAGTCCCCGGCAACGGCGCCAAAAACTTGATGCGAGTTGTAAATGGGGTTTGTTGTTTTCGTTTTACTAAGCTTCAGGTTTTAAATTTATAACCCCTAAATGTCTGCAAGTGCACAGATGTGCGCTGTAGTACTTAGGGTATCGATCCACAGAGACTTAGTTGTTTCAGTACGAATTCACTGCAACGCTTAAATCAGACTAGAACTAAAAAGGTTTGGGTTTTGGTTTTGGGTTTTGGTTGTCACTAAATCTAAACTAGAAAGCAATTAAAAACTAAAAAGCAATTGACAAAAACGAAAGCAAGTAAAGCAAGTAGTAAGCGATTTAAACAAGAGGTGAATTGAAGCAAGTAAAAGCGAATAAAAAGTAGAATGGAAATCTAAGGTTGTAAGCAATGAAAGACAAACGTTGGGGCTCAAGGGGTTTCGCAGGGGTTCATGGTCTATGCTAGGTCAATTTTAAACAAGTGATAAAGGTAATCAACTACGTATGTTCTAGAACTCGAGGCTCGGAAGTATGAATAACCTACTTTCGCAGCACTAAACAACTATCTCTCGCAACCCTAATCAGTAGGTTTCCACTCTGATTCTGGAAGGGAGAAGATGCAATAGCAGAACAAGACTCATCAATATTCACAACTCAACTACAGGTAGGTTTCCACTCCTATAGAAGAATTGCTCGTTTCACCCTAGTTCAGACAATCAATGAAAGCTTTCGCAACATATCATATCAGATCGTCTTCTAAGTGGCCAGCAAAGAATCACGCAGTAAGATTAAAGGCAAACGAAGAACATCTAGAAGATTATAAATCCTAAATCTATCGATTAAAAAGCAATGACACATGAAATTCCCTTTGAAAAATCCCTTTAAACCCAACTGGGTAACTACTCAAACATATTGTAACAAAGCATCATAAACGAAATTGAAAGTGCAGGAAACTAAAGAAAAGAAGGAAGAAGAACGAAGAACGGAATCGCAGATGGAGGCGCGATGATGCTCTCCTCGGCGGCTCCTCCTTCAAAGGTGGCGGCTCCTAGGGTTTGTGAAGCACACGAACTCTCTCTCTCTCTAAGTGTTTCGTTTTCATTCTTCTCTGCCTCTTTAGAATGACCTAAAGAGGGTATTTATAGCTTCTGGGGTGGTTCTGGACACTTAGGGCTTCAAAAATAACGAAAAGAATTGATCTGGGATTTAATTAAGTCGTCGGGAAAGTGAACGACCAAAGTCCGCGGTCGCGGTGGCTCTACCCGCGGGAAAATGGGTGTTGGCCGCGGTCCCGGCACATGCTCTCTTGCGGAACTGCATTTTCTGTCATACTTGCATCGGGAGTATCTGAAGATCTAACCGTTGGATTGTCTCCAAACCAAGTGCATTAGAAAGCTGGTTGGATCCTCTATGTTGTCTCAAATTTTGGGGGTGATCAGACGGTGAAAAGGTCTTCATCGCTTGTCATACTTCTGACGGTCTGCATTTATCCAAAATTGCTCATTTGTTCCAAATTGCATATCTTTTTTCCAAGTTTCCTGTAAAGTCTTTTGAAACTCTAAAACATTGAAAACACTTTAAAAAAATTGAAAACAGAGTTAAAACACCTGCATAAGATACAATTATGATCCATAAAAGTGGTCAAAATACGGTGTTATCATGCACAAAGAGGCTGTCTGGTCATTTTAGACTTGGAACCTTATGCTTGTTGATTGCTTATTCACTAATGGGAATTAGTCTTGATTAAGTAATTTGCAAAGGAATTTCTGTCATGGGAATGAATTAATCTGCTTTGGAAGTCTAGACTAAAGAGTTGCAAGTGTTGCATTGTTTCCTTAGCATCATGAATTAGGCATGGAAAGTACCCTGATCAATGATCACATCTAGAGGTTTAGCTTTATCTTTATTTTGAATCTGAGTCTTTTCTTTGTTGTCTTGCTTGTTTAGTTCTTAAGTATTGCTTGTTTCTTGATGTTGTTTCCTGTTTTTAGATCACTTTGTCACCAACTCATCTGCTTATTAGACTTGGATTAAGAATTGATCCTCATAGTCTTGGTGTCTAGGTAATCTCCATTTGGATTGACCCTCAAATGCTACAACACAAGAGGTTAATTGACCTTAGTAGGCTAAAAACCTATTATCAATAAAGCACTTTTAAAACCGCTATAGTATCATTATATTGCAATTTTCCGGTGCTAAGAATACTTAATTTTCTTGTAGTGACGTCAATGGATGGTGGTACAGAGAAGAAACAATGAGACTACATTAGGAGTTCACAAGGAGGAAGAGAAGTGGTTTCCACTTGAGAATGGTAGGCTAAAATGCAATATTGGACTCTCTTGGTCTAGTATAAAGACTATATCAGGAGTTTAGCCGTTGTCGTTTGCGATACATATGTTTAAAGTGAGACAGAGCTCGAAAGAGTTATTTTGAACCCGATAATAATGCTACAAAATAAAAATAAAAAATCCAACATTCTGATTTCACTTATTACCATCTTAGTTTATCTTAATAATCTAATTATATTCAGTCGACCGTATTTTTGACGTCTCCATTATCATTTTCTTGTACTTGACATATATATATATATATATATATATATATTTTCTTTATTACCATCTTACATCTTTACTATCTTCTATTATTATTTGAGAATGACACTTTAAAAATGACCTTTATGTCATGTGTTATTTACAAGAGTGCCATGCTGATGTATCATTATAAGAGAGCTTCTCAAAACACATAAAAAAATACCTGCTTTACTAGAGTAATTACATCATTTGCTATGAGCATTAATTTGGTTAGAAATTTATTTATATCAATTATATATTTAATACTTAATATTTAATTTGTAAAGATATTATTTACTCTTTCTATTTCTTATAAACAGATTTATAAAAATTTAATACATAATAGTACTTAGGTTACTAAACACCATATTTTTTTATATCATATTTCTTTGACCTTAATTTTGTTAAAAAAGTCACATTATCCATTTAATAAAAAAAATTAATTTTTTCATGCAATACTATAATTATTTTTTTCTATTAAAATTTAAATATCTTAGTCTGATGTTGAACCTTTTAGATAAAATGTATTAATCCAATTTAGTATATTCAAATGTGAAATTTTATTTATATAAAAGATACTATTATAGTTAATTATAAAACCAACAATTATCTAGCATTTATGTAATTATACTACAAAATAAATATAATTGTAACTAGTATTTGTAATTGTATAATCAGTACATAAATTTGTAATTATAAATATCAGTTGACATTTTTTAATTGTATATATATATATATATATATATATATATTTGCATATTCGAACAAAAAAATTGTGATTAATATTTATCCTACACAAGATGCGGATAATCACCTAGTTTGTATTCTTAATCCTTCTCTTCTTTTTATCCTTCTTTCTTCTCACAATTTAAATGCACTGCCAATTTCTTTACTATTGACAAACTCCTTTTGTAACCATCTTTCACATAAATTATATTCTAAAGATTAATACAAGTACATATTATATCTCTATTCACCAATATGAAATTAATATTCTCCAATTTCTTCACTGGTCGAAAATCTCACACACACAAATATATATATATATATATATATATATATATATATATTCATCTTTTTATTCACCTTCTATCTATTGGTCTCTTAATATACCACTATTAACATTATTAAAACCTTTATCAAACTAATAGTATATGCTCCATCATGCATTCTTCTCCGCTAATGATTTTCTATGTTTTTTGAATAATATAATTTTTTGTCGTCTTTATATCTAATCTTACAATTTGCTAACTTTATTTCTTTTCAATATTTTAAATTTAAATCTTTCAACTTTATAAGATTGATAATTTTATAATTATAATTTGAACATTTTATTTTTCCTTTGTAATTTGGTTAAAAATAGATTATTTAACTAATTTTTCTTCTCTGTTATCATATATCAAATTAAATTATGAGAGTGTTAAATATTTTTTTTGAAAAAAGAAATCAAATATGATTGGCATAAATTAATCAAATCGAATTGAGATAAAAAACAAACAAAAAAACTAACGGTAATACAATCAAACTCGGCGATGTGATACATACGAAATGTATACATTAAAAGTGCATAATGAATGCCAAATTTGAGTAAACATATCTAGTATCAAAGCCACATACACAATAAAAAAAAAAAATCAGTCAATCTTTTAGGAGAAAGAACGAATTACACTAAAAACCAAGCGAGCATGCAAGAACGTAAATATATATATATTAGACAGCTAGTACTAAGAAAACCTTTAACAACATAAAACAAAGACGAAAGTCCTTCGAGACACGAACACATGAAATGTATACATCAAAAGTGCATAATGAATGCAAACTTTGAGTAAAAGAATCAAAGTCACATATACAATAAAAAAAAACAAAATCAGTCAATCTTTTAGGAGAGAAGAACGAACTACACTAAAAACCAAGCGAGGATGCAAGAACGTATATATATATATATATATATATATATATATATATAGACTGCTAGTACAAAGAAAACCTTTAACAACATAAAACAAAGACGAAAGAACTTTGAGACACGACAATGTGGAGAACAAAACCTATATTTATACCCATAAACCAAGTTAGGGTTTCATCTATTTTTTTTCTTTCACAAATACCTAAATCAGCCAGTTCTCCGAAACACAAAACCAATAACCGATATAAGTTTTGAAAAATAAAAAATTGATAATCCGTATTTCAATTGGAGATAAAATCCATCAAAACAAAAAAAAATAATAATTGATTTCGGTTTGTTACAATTTTGGTTTAGTTTATATATATATATATATATATATATTGGTTTGTTTTAAGTGAATTTTGAACCAATAGAAACAAAAAAAAATTGATTTAGGTTCATTACAATGCTGGCTTAGTTTAAATAACTTTGGTTCATTTTAAGTAAACTTTAAACCAAATAATTAGAAGATGTTAATATTTTATAAATGATTTATAACCATCAAATACCAAAATTCACTGAGATTTTAGGTTTATATTCAGTTAAATTAGGAAATTCTACCATTTAACATTTTAATTTGTTTTATGGTGATTCATAAGCTTAATTGTTGTCAGTTGCGATACATATATTTAAAAGTGAGAAATAGCTCAAATGAGTCATTTTGAACCTGGTAATGATGCTAGAAAAAAACCCGACATTCTTATTTCACTTATTATCATCTTATTTTATCTAAATAATCCAATTCTATTCAGTCGACCATATTTTTAACGTCTCCATTACCATTTTCTTGTACATGACATCCAATATATCTTGTTTTTCTTCTTTTTATTACCATCTTATATCTTTACCATTTGTATTCTCAATCTTCCTCTTCCTGCTTTTCTTCTTGTTATCCTTTTATCCTCATTTCTTCTCACAGTTTACATGCAATGCCAATGTCTTTACTATTGGCGAACTCCCTTTGTCACTGTTTAGTAATATGAATTCAGTATCCTCCAATTTTTCACTAGTCAAAAAATCACATGAATGTTCATCTTTTTATTCACCTTCTCTCTATTGGTCTCTTAATATACTTATATTAACATTGTTAAAACCTTTATCGAACTAATAGTATATGCTCCATCATGCATTCTTCTCTGCTAATGATTTTATGAATTTTTTTTCATAGTTTTTGAATATTATAATTTTTCGTCGTCTCTATATGTAATCTTTACAATTTTCAAATATTTTTTTTCTTTTCAATATTTGAATTTTAAATCTTTAAACATTATGATATTGATATTTTTATAATTTTAATTTGAGCGATTTACTATTCCATTGTAATTTTGATTCTTGTCGTAATTTCTTTAAAAATAGATTATTTAACTAATTACACTTCTCTGTTATCATATATCAAATTAAAATTATGGGGGTGTTATATTTTTTTGAAAAATCAAATCAAATAGGACTAGCTTAGATTAATCAAATTGAACTGAGACCAAAACAAAATAATGAATGGTAATACAATCAAACTCGGTGACATGATACACATTAAATGTATACCTCAATAATGCTTAATAGATGCAAACCTCGAGTAGATATATCTAGAATCAAAGGCACATATACGATGAAAAAAAAAAACAGTCAATTTTTTAGCAGAGAAGAACGAACTACTCTAAAAACCAAGCGATAATGCGAATGTACTAAAAAAACCCTAACAACATAAAACAAAGAAGAAGGTACTTCGAAACTCGAAAATATAGAGAACAAAACCTATATTTATACACATAAACAAGTTAGGGTTTCGACTCTTTTTTTCTTTGACAAATACATAAATCGGCTAGCTCTCCGAAACACAAAACTGATAATTGATACAAGTTTAAAAATCATAAGAAATCGATAATAAGTATTACGACTGAAGATCAACCAATCAAAACAAATAAAACAGATTATATAGACTTAATACTCAAATCCGATTTAAAAGTTAAACCAAAATAATTCAAGAATGTTAAAAAATTGTTATTGGTTCTATTTTAAATCTAAATCAGTTCGTTTTAAGTTAAATTATGATACGTGAGCAAAATTTAAAAGAAATTCTTTTAAATAATAACACATAAAAAAAATGCTCTAAAATTATGACACATCAGCAAATTACTATACAAAAAAGGAAAACAAACCACAATTCCAACAAATTTTCCTTTTCTTGGTTCTATTCGGGTTTCTCCGGTCTACCTACTCGTCGTGATTTTGATAATCAAATCATCTTTCTTTTTCAATTTTTGTCAAACACAGTATTAGAGAGCATTTTTGAGCTTTGGACTTTCTTCAGAACAAAAAAAAGCTGTGGACATTAAAAAAAAACACAACTTTCTAAATTCTTCACGTATTTGAACCATATTTGGTTCCACTGCATTCTGTTCCCTCTATTGCCTTGCTCGATCTGTAAAGGTAACCCCTTCCATTTTTACCTTTTTCATTCAAAAAATCTGTAAATTTATAAGTTGAATTCGAACTAGGTATTGCTTAGAAACGCCTTGTATTTGTGTGAATGGATTGCAGTAAGGGTTTATAACAAAAATTTGGGAATCTTAAAGAAAGATGATGACTTTGGGCGATTTTGGTGAACTTAGAATGAGTTTTTCATGAGTCTATGTTATTGATGGTGGAATTAGATTATCTTTTTTCCCCCGAGTTTTTTCTTAACCTAATTTTACAGTCGATTTTCTGTGAAAACATGGGATACTAATGCGCCTCATAACTTCGATTATCAATGAGCAATGCCAATTTTCATCGTCGTCACGGTCATGGGTATCTCCCATTTGCTTTATAGAGAAGAAGAACCAGACCCACCACCGGTATCCTGAATCTCACCTATGGAAACAAACCCCAAAACCAAGTTCAGCTCTCACAAACTTGCCATCAATCTGATAAAACGCGAGAGAGATTTTCAGCATTCGCTCGATGTATTCAACAGAGTGTCTCAGCAGAAAGGTTTCAACCACAATAGTGCTACATACTCTGTTATTTTGGATAATCTCGTTAGGCACAAGAAGTTTCAAGCCGTTGATGCGATTCTTAACCAGATGAGTACGAGACTTGCAGGTTCCAGGAAGGTGTGTTCCTCAACCTAATGAGACATTACTCCAGGTTCGATTTGCACGATAAAGTCATGGAGATGTTTAACTTGATCCAAGTGATTGCTCGTGTGAAGCCTTCTCTTAATGCCATAACTACTTGTCTCAACCTACTTATCGATTCATGGGAGGTCGATTTGGCAAGGGAGCTCCTCTTGTATGCTAAAAATCATCTTGGATTGCATCCAAATACTTGCATTTTCAACATTCTAGTGAAGCACCACTGCAAGAACAGTGATGTCGACTCTGCATTTCGAGTTGTGGAGGAGTTGAAAAGATCTAGAATCTCGTATCCCAACTTGATCACTTACTCAACGCTAATGGAATGTCTGTTTGCACACTCAGGTCCAAAGAAGCCATGGCATTGTTCGAGGATATGATCTCGAAAGAAGGGATTTCACCAGATCCCGTGACTTTCAATGTTATTATTAACAGGTTCTGTCATGCAGGGCAAGTTGAGAGAGCCAAGATGATTATAGAATTCATGAAGAAGAATGGATGCAACCCCAACGTGTTCAATTACTCGGCTCTAATGAATGGGTTTTGCAAAGAGAGAAAGATCCAAGAAGCTAAATCAATCTTTGACGAGGTGAAGGAAACCGGGTTGAAACTCGACACAGTTGGTTATACCACATTAATGAACTGCTTATGTAAAAATGGTCAGATCGATGAGGCTATGGAGTTACTTGTAGAGATGAAAGCATCAGGGTGCAAAGCTTATGCTTTAACTTACAATGTAATACTCAGGGGCTTGTCCAGCGAAGGAAGAGAAGGGCAAACTCTTGAGATGCTGGGTCAATGGCGATGCGAAGGAGTTCATCTGAACAAAGGTAGTTATAGGATCATACTAAATGCCTTGTGCAAGAACGGCGAGCTCGAGAAAGCGGTGGAGTTTCTGAGTTTGATGTCGAAGAAAGGGGTTTAGCCACACCATGCGACTTAGAACGAGTTGGTGGTTCGGCTTTGCGGATCCGGGAACGCATACATCGGTGTTCGAGTTCTGAAAGGGTTTCTGGGGATAGGTTTCAAACCAGAGTCTGAGTCTTGGGGAGCCATCGTTGAATCAAGACAGGAAGTTGTTGCATGTCGTTGAACTGGTTGATTCTTTAATTTCTTGATAAAGCCCTTTATTTGATATTAGTTACAACCACTTACAGATCCCAGGTTGATTGTATAATTTAAGCAAATTTTGTAAATGAATAATTTTGTCTTCTTTATTTTTGGTAGAGAATATAGATATAAACTGGCCATTACAACCACACATCACTTTGCAGAATCAAGAACATGAGTTATTTGTGATCGAAGTTGAAGCTATCATAAGACACAAACTTTGACCCTTTTCCTTAATATTGGCATTGTCCAATATTGGTGAGCTCCAGTACTGTTCCGTCGACGTTGAATTGATCATCCGATGAAGAAACAGAGAGTGAAATTGATATGGCCAGAAACGATATCCAACAAAGAACCAGACCTAACGAACGCATCTCAAGCCTTTTTTGGAACTTTAAAAAAATGGGTCGTTCTAATGCCACTCTAGGAGATAGTGTTGACTTTTTTTGAAAACTAAAAAAATGTAACAACAAATCTTGTTTTATTGAATAGAAACCCATGCTACTGAGTGTGATTATATCTATATTCTCTACCAAAAATAAAGAAGACAAAATTATTCATTTACAAAATTTGCTTAAATTATACAATCAACTTGGGATCTGTAAGCAAAATGCCTATTATCCTTTTCTTTGTCCCTTCAGGAACGTCCTTGAAGTCTGCAGTATCCATGTGCAAATCCTCAACATATGGTTCCACTGAGGTCTCTTATAACCTGTGTGATGTGACCCGTTCAGGTAAATATGAAATTGCTCTAATACAAGGTAACAGTGTTTGGTTGAGGGCATAGAGGGAGCAACATCAGGTTCACCAGTATCCTTTTGCAGGAACACATTCCATTTTTGAAATGATGGAAGCGACTAGAGTTCGCACAGGATCTCGCCTCAGCTTCGAAGGATTTGTCACGACATTCCATCTTGGCGATCTCGTCGCCTTGATCAGCAAAAAGGCTCGCCTCGACACCATCATCACCAAGATTGGTAGGGTTTCGCGGTCGGTGATCTCGTCGCCTTGATCGGCGAAAGGGCTCACCTCGACACCATCATCGCCACGATTGGTAGGGTTTCGCGCTTCGGCGCCTCCATCACCTCGGTTGGAAGAGACGCTCGCCTCGGCACCGTTACCACCATCATCGCCACGATTGGTAGGGTTTCGCGGTTTGGCGCCTTCATCGCCTCGGTTGGATGAGAAGCTCGCATCGGCACCGTTACCACCTCGGAACAAAGACGCATCCGCCTCGGCGTCCCTCTCGCTTCGGCTCAAAGCGGTGTTCATCGCGACGCCTCGATTTGTCCTGATCTGCGCTCCGTAATCAAAAAGGGAATCCAAGGATTCCTCAGCTCGGCTCGACATAGTGGGGTACGACGGTACATGATTTACAAATATACAGCTCGGCTCGTCACTTAGGATCTGAAAGGTTGGCCGAAGAAAGTCGATGGTGCAGGAACCTGTTGCCGCGTGATATCAACAGCGCGGAGGAGAGCCGACATAGAAGGCAAAAACCCTAACCGGAAAGAAAAATAATTTAGAGAGAGAAAGAAGATAGAAGGGAGAGCTACCTTTGTGAGAATTGGAGAAGCTGGAGTTATGAGAAAATGACGGCTGGAAGTCCCTTATATAGAAGCTCCAAGGCATGTAGGGTCCACATCAACCTCGGGAATCAGCAAAATTATGAGTATGGCGCATGGAATCCGCACGGCCTCATTAAGAGACGTACCTACTACAGAGTGCGTTCGATGCACACGCAGCAAATCATCAAAAGGGAAGCGCTTCGAGTATGACCGAGCCCACTTAGACTCGATAAAGGATCCCGAGCCGCTTTACTTAATTGAAAACGCCTCGTGACTCAACATCCTCGGTACGACGACCCCTCGTCGTTATCTTGAAACACGCCTCGGCGTTGTCAAACAAAATCGCCTCGTCGTTATCTTGAAACACGGCTCGGCGTTTTCAAACAAAATCGCCTCGTCGTTACCTCAAAACACGGCTTGGCGTTACCAAACTAAATCCCCTCGTCGTTGTTAACAAAACGGCTTGGAATTTTCTTTTGCCTAAATCGCCTCGTCGTTAAACAAACAGCTCGGCATTATCACTCGTCTCGAAAGCCTCGTCGGCTCGAAATGGCTCAGCATGATCTGCTACCAAAGAGCGCCACATCATCTCTTAAACAGCTTGGTATGGTTTTACAAAACCTCATCATAGTTACCCTTCATGGATCGGCAACTCCAAACTGAAACGCCTCGTCGACTCAGCCCGATGGTTAACCTTGCAGCTAAGAACGATGAAGCTTGTCACTCCCGTCTCTAAAACTGACGAGCTGGGGGGCTAACTCTCGGGGTCGGTTTTTACCCCGAGCGGTTAAACCATCTTCATAACGGCTAAGTATCCAGGAGAACCGAGCCATAGCAAAGGAATACGAGAGTAGGCCAAATCCGTAGGAGAAAAGAGCAGATGGGCCAAGCCGCCTGTGAAAGAATATGGGCCGAGCCGCCCAGTGCGATGCTTGGGCCGATCTGTGAGAGGAAAAACAAGTGGGCCGAGACGTGAAGGATAATAAGTGGGCAGAGCCATGCTTCTTCCTGATTGGGCCGAGCCATGCTTCTTCCTGATTGGGCCGAGATGCGTCCCTTCATGATGGGCCGAGCTGATTCATTTGCTGTGGCCGAATCGAGGTCGAGGAGGATGAAGCCCATGGAAAAAACCTTAGGCGAAATGCAAAGCCTTAGCATTATCATTTCTTTCGAAAATCATCGTTTTTAATTTATATATATATATATATATATATATATATATATATATATATATTACTTTAGCCCTCTCAAAACTGTAAACTCTTGAAATTCTTCATCACTCAAATAAACTAGGAAGATGGTAGCTAAATTGACATGAGTAGATCATCAAAATCAAAGGAAATAACTAAAATAATTGAAATATATACATATATATATATATATCAATAAAAATATAATCTTGAAAATTGATTAAATACTATTTAGATATTATAAAATAATTAAAAACTAATCACCTACTCGTCGCGATTCTCATACTCAAATCCTTTATCTTATTTCAATTTTATCAAACATATCTTCAAGAATGCAAGGATCCTTAGAAAATAAAAGGAGATTTTGATACAAGATGAAGGAGATCCCCTCTTCAAGCTTAAGAGGACCCCAAGGACTTCTAATCTAGAAGATGCTTCTTCTTCTCACTCCTAATTTTATCAAGTGTCTAAAAAACCAAAAACATTTAAAAAAAAAAGAAAACATACAAAAAGATAGGAGGAAGTATCAAGCAATTTCCTGAAAAATTGAAAGAAGGAAGAAAAAGAGGCAAAATAGCCGAAGCCATTTGCCGCGGCCAAGACAAGCTCAGCCGCAACCGAGCTTTACTTTACCGCGGTTGAGTCGCCTCACCCGCAGGGGAACATGCTCCCACCGCGGCTGCGACAAAGCTACCCGCAGCCAGTTTGTTTTTCTTTTCCTGACTTGTTTTCCATTTTTTCCTGTATGACTCTTCGCTGAACTTCTGCTTTTACCCTTGGCTCCTGCGAAAGGTCACTGTCACCTGACACACGTAAAGAAAATACATTAAGTGTCAATCTCGTGGGTTTGTAAGGGTATGGGTAATCAAATCAGACTAAGACATATTCCTATTGTCCAATGGAGTGAAATTTGAATAGTGTTCCCGCTTAAGAAGTTTATTCATACCTGGCCTGGTTCCTTCGATACTGGGACTGTTCTGCCGTGGATGGATGACTTCGCTCTCTAGGCACTTGTGCGAACCACACTTCTTTATATCCTGACTCTTCCGGATCACTGAATTTAGGTATAGGACATAGAGAATGTGGCATTTTAGTGATTATAACAATTCATCAAACTTTGTCTCTCGAAATTCTCTCTATAGAAATGAAGACTGAGGAAAATCGGTCATACTGAGGATGGATTTGATTGGGATTTTGTAACATCCTAAGGATCCCATTTCAGTGTCGCGGATTAATCACGGAGGAGCGAGTCTGAATCAGAGTGGATCTGATAAGATTTGCACATGGGTTTTAACGGTGAGAATGGAAATGCAGATCCGGTGTAATAATACAAATCAAATGACAAAGGGAACTTCGACGGATAAAGGAAACGAGGATCTCTGCAACGGCAAGGCCAATACTCGGCTTGATTGGAGGAAAATCAGATCGATATCCTGGTTATCAATGGTTTTACAGGACGATCCCCTATGGAGTGAATACGGGAGAAATCAGGAACACAATCTCATCCTAGATGTGAATTCCAGTGTGATAAAATTCAGACAGAAATCTCGGGGGACAATTAAGACACGCGGTAAAAGATGCGGTATAATCTTGGAGAATAATGAAGATCAATTAGAAATCAATGACGACCATAAACAAGGAAATCACGAGCAGTATTTAAAAGAGGTGGATGGAGAAGTTTTTCATCACCATTCAGAGCTTTCAAATCTCCAATCCTTATTCTCCCAGTTACGTTTTTCTCTCAGTGAACAAAACAAGATGTCACAAAGTGCGGTTCTAAAACAATTGGGTTCAAAAAAAGATGTTGAAGCTCCAATCAAGCGACTGAAGATCATTTTTCCAAAATTCGACAACAAAAGCCTCATTGAAGGGTATTCACGCACTCTCATTGGCAGATGCATGAACTCTCAGATGCAGGATATGAACGCTCTCCTACACATGCTTCCAAGAATCTGGAAATTGGAAGATCGTGTAGCCGGTGCGGATCTCGGAATGGGCAAGTTTCAGTTCGATTTTGAGAGGGAGGAAGACATTCAAGAGGTGATGAAAATGTAGCCCTTCCATTTTGATTACTGGATGTTGTCGCTAGTGCGGTGGAGTCCGGTGGTCGATCCACAATACCCATCGAAGATTACATTTTGGGTAAGAGTGATGGGAGTTCCACTCCACTACTGGGCGGATGTCACTTTCAAAAGTATCGGCAAGGCTCTTGGAGCAGTGGAAGCAATCAATCTGGATGAGGGGAAAATCCAGGTGATAATCGACGGCTTCAAACCATTAGTTTTTGAAACAACGGTGGAATTCAACGGTGGTGAGGAAACTACGGTGTACCTAAGGTATGGGCATCTGTCTGGTTTATGTAAGACTTGCTTGAGCCTATGCCATGATTATCATCGGTGCCCAACTCGGATCGGTTCGGAGGAGCGATGGAGTCGAGAAGAATTTCCCGATGAACAGACAAAGGGGCAGGGACCAGCTTTGTTTAAAACGGCGGCTAAATACGGAGGTAATGGAGGCAAGGAGGTGGTGAAAAACAATGGAGGAAGTATTGAAGGCAGGCCGTACAAAGGGAGAACAGAGAGGAAATATGGCGAAGGAGCTTCACGAAGCTACAGGCCATCGAGTCACCCTCCTCCGAAGGAACATAAAAAGGGACCAGTGACGGAGGAGAAGAAAGACGATACACCGGCTAACACTGAAACGGTGACTCAGCCGCATTTAACAATCTCTGTCGCTGAGAATCAGGGAACCTCGCCGGTCCAAGCAGCTCAGGTGATCAAAGAGAACGATGGTGTACGATCAGTAATGATGCAAGGAACAGAAGACGGATCGGGTATGGATGTTACAGCGGGATCTAAAAAAACAGTAGTGAGGAAAAGCTTGTCATTTGAGGATGATGACTTGCTGAGTCTTGTATCTCGGGGCAAAGGTGATACGGAAATCGAGGACTTGGGATTTCCAGATGGGAATGCAGATACATCGGTATTAAACAAGGAGGTGAAAGCACAAGGCGATACTTATGAGGCTTGTGATGCCATAACCGAATTTCTGCAACAGGTGAACTCAGGAATTGAACCAGGTGAAATTCAACTTTGTCTTGATAACAGTTTTGGTAACCTGGGAGAAGAAGATGGTGAGTTTATTGAGGACTCAGAAATGGAGATGCCGATGATAGTGGAGCAGGTTAAATCACCGGTGGAAACTATGGTGATGGATAAGAGTGAGGTCGGTGCTCAGACGAGCGTAATGGAGAAGGAAAATAAGCAATTAGCTGCACCAACTAATCCAGAACCAAAGAAGAAACCAACTAAATCCAGTCTGCAATACATTGGTGGAGGCTCTAAAAAGAGAATGGTTCAAGCGATGGTCTCTCCGCGGAAGAAGCAGGTTACTAAAACAACAAACCGCAAAGGAGAAGGAGCACGTCCGGCAGCTCCAAAAGGTCCCTCACTTTCGCAGGAGGAACAAAAACTATAAAAATTTATCATATGAGGATTTTGAGTTGGAATTGTCAGGGTTTAGGGAGTTATTGGACAATAAGTTTTCTTAGAGAGGTTTGGAAGAAACATAGACCAGAGTTTTTGTTTCTTTCAGAAACCAAGCAAGAATTTTTTTTTTTACAAAAATTTCAACTTCATTTTGGTTACAATAAATTGTTCACGGTTGAACCGTCTGGTGCAAGTGATGGACTTGCTTTATTTTATAATGATACTTTTGATGTTACTATCTTATTTTCAAATAAACGAATTATTGATATTGAGGCAAATATTCTTGGAAAAAAGGTATTTCTTTCCTTTATTTATGGAGACCCGGTGGCAAAATTGAGGGACCAAGTTTGGGAAAGGTTAACGCGGATAAGTCTTACAAGGACAGATCCTTGGTTTATTATTGGCGACATGAATGAAATTACTGGTAATAATGAAAAACAAGGAGGCAACTTAAGGCATGCGTCCACATTTGTGCCCTTTAATCTTATGATAAGAGACTGTGGCTTTTTGGAATTTCCGTGTTTAGGGAATACAATGTCTTGGAGAGGGAGAAAAAACGCAAAAGTTGTACGGTGTAGACTTGATCGGGCCCTGGCAAATGAAGATTGGCATGAGCTTTTCTCACATTCCTTTGTTGAGTATTTGGCAATAATTGGGTCGGACCATAGGCCAATTGTCGCAAAAAATCACAATTTCATTTTGATAAACGATGGTTAGGAAAAAACGGTTTAATGGAATCCATTACCAAAGGTTGGAACCTAGATCCTGGTGGTGAGGAAGTGAATTTCATGGAAAAAATACGAAACTGTCGTCGAATAATATAATTTCCAAATGGAGGAAAACCCTAATACCATATGGGAAAGACGAAATCGAGAAGTTGAAACGAACATTAGAGGAAATACAGAACGATGATACACGATCGGAAGAGGAACTGAAAGATATAGCCAAAAAGTTACAGGAAGCTTATCAAGATGAAGAATTATACTGGCAACAGAAAAGTCGGACTCAATGGGCACAAGCGGGGGACAAAAATACTAAGTTTTACCATGCCCTAGTTAAACAAAGAAGAGCACGTAACCGGATTATTGGTTTGCATAAATGAGGTGGGAACGTGGGTTACATCCGAAAAAGAGATTGAGCAGGTGGCCGTTACATACTTCGAGAAACTATTCACCACCACCTCCCCAACGGAATTTAAGGACGCGCTGGGTCAGATTAGACCACTAATTTCAGAAACAGATAATGCCATGCTCACGGCGGTAGCCACAGAGGAAGAAGTTAAATAAGCTTTATTTATGATGCACCCCGAAAAGGCTCCGGGACCCGATGGAATGACAGCACTATTTTACCAGCGCTCGTGGCAGATTATTAAGGCGGATCTAGTACGGTTAGTCAATGGCTTCTTGGAGACGGGTTTTTTCGAAGAAGGCTTAAACCTAACAAACATCTGTTTGATTCCAAAAACAGAACGCCCTACACGTATGACTGAGCTGCGACCTATTAGCCTCTGCAGTGTCGTGTATAAAATTATATCTAAGATGCTTTGTCAACGGTTAAAACAACTACTGCCGGCCCTAATATCCGAAACACAATTAGCTTTTGTGGCTGGACGGTTGATTTCGAATAATATCCTTATAGCCCAAGAGATGTTCCATGGTCTACGAACTAATAAATCTTGCAAAAGTAATTACATGGCAATCAAGACGGATATGAGTAAAGCTTATGATCGAGTTGAATGGACATTTCTAGAGGAACTCTTGCGCAAGTTAGGCTTTGCAGAAAGATGGGTTATATGGGTGATGAGATGCATTACCTCAGTAAAATATAGAGTTCTTCTAAATGGCCAACCAAAGGGCCAAATAATCCCGAAAAGAGGTCTACGCCAAGGGGACCCTTTATCCCTGTATTTGTTTATTTTATGCACGGAAGTATTAATAGCAAATATTAAGAAGGCCGAAGAGGATAAACTATTAACTGGTCTAAAGGTTGCACGGACAAGTCCCCCGGTTTCACACCTGCTTTTTGCAGATGATAGTCTTTTTTTCTGCAAAGCAAATACAAATGAATGTCAGAAGATACTGGCCATACTAAAGCAGTATGAATGTGTTTCGGGACAACAAATTAACGTTGATAAATCTTCGATTCAATTCGGCCACAAGGTCCCAGATCAAACTAGAAATGAGATGCGGCAGATTATAGGAATTTCTAGAGACAGGGGGGTCAGGATCGTATCTCGGTATCCCTGAAAGTCTAGATGGTGCCAAGACTAAGGTATTTAATTTTGTAGCAGAGAGACAAAAAGACCGAGTAAACAGTTGGATATCACGTTTGTTGTCAAAAGGGGGTAAAGAAGTCCTAATCAAATCGGTAGCATCTGCGATGCCAAATTTTGTCATGTCTTGTTTCCGGTTTCCTAAAGCCACAACAAAGAAGTTAACTAGTACAGCGGCAAAATACTGGTGGAGTTCAGACGGACATAACCGAGGTATGGACTGGATGGCATGGACAAAGTTGTGTAAAAACGAAAATGAAGGAGGAATCGGCTTCCATGATGTGGAGGAATTTAATACAGCTTTATTGGCAAAGCAACTATGGAGGCTCATCGATAGACCAACCTCCCTGTTCGCCCGGGTCTTTAAAGGACGATATTTTTGGAATATGAGTCCTTTGGACCCAGTGAAATCCTACTCACCGTCTTATGGATGGCGAAGTATCCTCTCGGCTCGATCTCTGGTTATTAAATGACTCATCAAAAGAGTTGGTTCAGGATGTTCTATTTCTGTCTGGAATGATCCATGGATACCTTTTTCTCGCCTGAGACCAGCCACTTGTAAGGGTATTAATTACTACCCAAAGCTATAACTGGATGTCTCTCGGTATCAGCTAGATTACGTACTCGAGGAATACAATGCGACACACAATGTGCGACACACAATGTAAGTGGAGGAGGAACCCATTAATCATGTCTTGTTCGAATGTCCTCCGGCTTTACAAACTTGGGCGTTATCCCAAATCCCATCACCTCCAGAGACTTTCCCGGGGTCATCGGTTTATTCAAATTTTGATCATCTTTTCTGGAGAATTCCACAAGAGGCGAAAAGTACATATTACCCTTGGATTGTATGGTACATATGGATGGCACGAAATGAAAAAGTATATTCGAATAAAGACGTCGACCCGAGGGTTACAATAAAGATAGCGGAAACAGAAGCGACTTTGTGGGAAGAAGCCCAAAAGGAGGGACAAGATCCATCCACAGTAGATACACGCAATGCTCAATACCTGTCACTTAATACACCCTATGAGGGTTGGTGGTGTTATCTTGATGGCTCTTGGAAAGATACGGATCCTTATGTGGGACTAGGATGGTATATTGTTTTAAGGAAGGAATACCAGACAAAATAGTGGGTGCACAGAAGGTAAGACGGAGTCTTACGCCTCTACATGCAGAAACAGAGACCCTTATTTGGGCAATGCATTGCATGCTTCTGAACCAGAAGACGGAAGTAGCATTTGCAACAGACTGTTCAGACTTGGTGAAGATGGTGTCTACACCTGACGAATGGCCAGCTTTCGTCCTACACTTGGAAGAGATCAGAAAAATGAAGGACAGATTCAGCTTCTTCCTTCTAACATACATTCCACGCACAAAGAACTTGAAGGCGGACAACCTTGCGAGGAGCGCTCGTGCCCATCCACAAGATATTATTTATGTAAACTCGATTCCACCGTTTTGGTTGGCCGATACGTTCTAGGTTTTTTTTTTTAAAAAAAAAAGAATGTGGCATTTTTTCCTCCTGGTCACTCAGTTTCCGATTTTCTTATTTCTCACAGCGTGGTCTGCGATATCAGTCACAAGAAATTCGGAGAACAGGTGGCCTATCATATGGGATCTATCGAATCGGCGGTCCGGTGCTATAAACTTAGGGCGTAGTGGACCGGCGGTCTAATACACGTCCTAATTTGGCCCAGGAGAGTCATACCAGCAAAAAATTATGGACGTCAGCCTAATTTTTGCAAAGATTGAATTTGTTTCCAACAACTGTAGCTATAGTGAATAGTAATTTTGCAAATATCAGTTAGTCTTTGCTAGAAGCCTAATTTCTACTTTCTTAGATATATGATATTTCAGCCTCTGACTCTATTGGAGAGCATTTTTGAGTTTTAGATTTTCTTCAGAACTAAAAAAGATAAAGGCTGTGGACTTCCGAAAAACTAGAACTTTCTCAATTCTTCATGTAGTTGAACGATATTTGGTTTTACCCCAAGTTCAAAATTGCGCTAGGCATTGATCGGGCAGCCGAGATCCGTCTAAAGCCTAGACCAAAAATTGGAGATTAGTCGGGGGTTAATCGGGGATTACTTTTTATTTTATTTAATTTAATTTCTATTAAAAAAATATTATGTTAAATGAATAAATAATATGTGAAATATGTATTAGTAATGTTTTAATTAAATAAAATAAACATAGATGTTAAGTAAAAGACATTATAAATTTAATTGTAAGAAGAATTTTGAAATTTATTGAATAATTTATACACTTTCATGAAAATATATGTATACAACTTCACAATTCATATTATTATAAGTATAACCTGTTAACAGTTTTTGAATTGTCTAATTTAATATCATCGCCATTATCAATTCTCTTTTCCAAAAAAGTACAGATTTAATATTTATATAATTATTACAGTAATTAAGTATTTGTTGTAAAGGGAATTGATAGATGTCCCACATCGACAAAGAAGAATGAAAGTGATGCTCAACAGGTTCTATAAATAACCATTTTTCCCCTAAGAAATTAATTGCAATTGGACACATACCGATTAGAAGCCCATTAAAAGATGAATTTTAAAGTACTTAACGTGGCTATAATCGTCGACTAAGCTTAATAATCGTTGATTGATGGTCTGATTAGTGTTGCCAATCGCAGCGGCCATGGTCCGTTGAGTGCCTCGTTAGCCGACTAATTGGGCTACCCTTTTCTATTCCCTTTATCGCTTATTCACCTTGCTCGATCTATAAAGGTAAACTTTCGATTTATCTCTTATTTTAGTCCAAAATCTGTCAATCCATAAGTTGGATTCGAACTAGGTATTGTTGTTTGAATTGATTGCAGTTAGGGTTTATAGCAAAATTTTGGGACTTTTAAGATGATGACTTTGAGCGATTTTGGTGAACCGAGTTTTTTCTTAACCTAAGTTTACAGTTGATTTTCTGTGAAAACAGGAGATGTTTATGCGTCTCACAAATTCGATTATCAATGAGCATCGCTGATTCTCATCATCGTCACGGTCATGGGTATCTTCTATTTGCTTTATAGAGACGAAACCAGTCCCACCACCTGAATCATCAATCTCACCTGTGAAAACAAACCCCAAAACCAAGTTCATTTCTCACGAATCTGCCATCAATCTGATCAAACGCGAGAGAGCTCCTCAGCGTGCGCTCGATGTATTCAACAGAATGTCTCAGCAAAAAGGTTTCAACCACAACTGTAACTCCCGATTCTTGGTTCCGAAGGAAACGAGAATAAACCAGAATATTAACTAATCTAAACTAAATAAATTCCAAATAACCAATTGTTCTTTATTCAAATCCAAACCCAAATCCAAATCTTACAATAGAAATGAAATAACTTATTAAATCCGAAATAAAATAGAAACATTATCTTAAAAAGAAATGTGAAATAATTCTTAAAAACAATAAAACTTCCTCCATTTCTGGAGGCACACTACACTAGAACTACTCGTCTAGTTCCTCCCATACATCATCACAATCACAATCACAATCACCTGCACATCGGAATTTAGAGAGAGAAGGGTGAGTAATTTGGGAGAATTACTCAGTGAGAACTAAACCAGGCTCCCGCCTTATTCATTTATTTCCACCAACATATTAAGAATAAATCTAATAAAACCAAACAAGCACTCTACAAGTGCACAAGCAACTAACAAGCAGCGATGTCTCCGATCCCGCCCCTCAATAGGCCAAACCACCTTGTCACTCAGACACAGATCGACATCTCACCCTGTCACACAGACAGACACCCTGTCACACAGACAGACACCCTGTCACACAGACAGAGACCCTGTCACACAGACAATCCAATCCCAGCATGCCACATGGACAGCCCTGTGGGTCATCACTCCACCGGATGAATGGATTATTGCCACGGTCACACAGACGGCACATAACCCAGCAAACAAGCCTGCATTCGGCACATCGCTATACCAGAAACAGACTATGACTTTTAGGACTTCTACCAATCACTAACTAACCAACAGGGTTATCAATCAATCATGCTGGTTCTTCCTCTAATGAGATCTTAGATCTTATTAGTTTTATATATATATATATGGATCTGCCTAGATGCACAAGAAGACAGACCTGTCCCACCAGATCTAAACTCAACACATCAGAAGAAGATAAATGGATAAGAAGAAAGATCTAGATCTAATCCTCACATTGGCCTAAAAGCAGATCTGAGATTAAGGAGAACTAGAAGAGGCAAAAGAATCAAGCAGCTTCTGAGAAGGTGGAGGCAGGCGAGTGCTCCTTCTTCTCTCGGCAAGCGGCGGCGGCGGCGGCTCTCCTCCTCGGCGGCGGCGTGCACCTTCTCCTTCTCTCTCACTTTCTTTTCTTTGGGGGCTAGGTTAATTAGAGGCAAAATGAGGCTCATTAACTCCTAATTCTCTATTTATATTAGGGTTTCTGGAGTGGGCCTGAATTTGCTAGGCATCCTCTAATTGGGCTGGGTTTGGGATGTTATAGCTCTCCCCTACTTCCATAGAATTCGTCTCCGAATTCTCTTCCACTCCTCCGGTTTCTCCCTTGTCCTTAAAGAGATCCGGGAATTCCTTCCGCATTTCCTGCTCTACTTCCTAGGTTTCCTCGCGGATTCCATCCCTTTCCCAACATACCTTAACCACTGGCTTCCTCTTACCATTCATCTCCTTTTCTCGAAATTCCAACACTGCCACATGCTGATATGCTGCTGAGAAGTCCTTCCTTACATCTGCTGGCGGCTGGGGCAAAATGAGCTTTGGCTCCTTCACAACTTTCCTCAGGAGAGAGATTTGAAACACAACATGGAACTCAGCTAACTCTTTGGGCAACTCCAAGCGGTAAGCCACTTCTCCTATCCTTTCCAGGATAGGGTACGGTCCCATGTACCTAGGCTTAAGCTTCTTCATCTTCCGATGCTTATCATTTCCTCTGAAGGTCCTCAACTTCAGATACACCATATCACAAACCTCAAAAGACAATTCTTGCCTTCGCTGATCTGCATAACTCTTCTGGCGATCATGAGCTTCTTTCAACCTTGTCTTAAGCATTTCCACTTGCTTAGACGCCTCCTCAAGAAGTTCTGGCTCTAGCACTCTCATTTCTTCTACTTCTGTCCAACACAAAGGTGTGCGACAAGGCCGACCATATAGAGCCTCATATGGTGCCATTCCAATGCTACCATGATAACTGTTATTATAAGCAAATTCCGCCAAAGGCAAATGCTTCTCCCAACTTCCTTCCCAATCTAGGACACACGCTCTCAACAGATCCTCCAGGGTCCTAATCGTCCTCTCCGATTGGCCATCTGTCTGAGGGTGGTATGCTGTGCTGAGATGAATCTTTGTTCCCAATACTTTCTGGAAAGCTTGCCAGAAACTAGCTGTTAACTTTGGATCCCGATCCGAAACTATGCTCACTAGAACTCCATGCAACCTCACAATAACATCAATATACTTCTGCGCAATCCGCTCCATCCGTCTTTTTAATTGGCAAGAAGTGAGCTGACTTAGTATGGCGGTCTACGATTACCCAAATCGCATTCTTCTTACTTAGTGTCCTGGGCAATCCCGTCATAAAATCCATAGTTACCATATCCCATTTCCATTCTGGTAATGGCAAGTTCTGGAGAAGTCCACTTGGTGCCATCTGCACTGCTTTCACTTGCTGACATGTAGAACACTGAGATATCCAAGCAGAAATATCACGCTTCATACCAGACCAATGGTAGTAGCGTTTCAGATCCCGATACATCTTGGTGTTCTCTGGATGAATAGAAAACTTCGACTGATGAGCCTGACTTTACATTTCCCTCCTTAGCTCATCATTCATGGGAACACAGACTCGATTCCTATACATGTATGTCCCATTGTCTGCTTTGTGGTACCCAACCACTTGCTTTTCAAAAATCTCCTTAAGGGACAAATCATGTGCTTGCTCCTGACGAATTCTCATTAGCAGGTCTGCATTGTCCAATGCTTTCAATCCTACGGATCATCCTCTACTTCAGCGACACACAAACTCAAATTCCCCAAAGTCACTATCAGCTCCTGCGTTTCCTTAGCCTCAGAAACCACATTTCTCCTCCTACTCAAAGTATATGCCACTTGATTGGCTTTTTCAGGATGATAGGAAATTTCCAGATCATAATCAGCCAACAACTCTATCCACTTTCTCTGCCTTAGGTTCAAATCATCCTGAGTGAACACATGCTTCAAACTCTGATGATCAGTATATATGTGCACCTTCTCCCCATACAGGTAAGCACGCCAAATCTTAAGAGCAAAGACTACTGCTGCTAACTCCAAATCATGAGTCGGGTAATTCACTTCATGCTTCCGAAGCTGTCTAGATGCATAGGCTACGACCTTCTTCTCCTGCATAAGCACACATCCAAGCCCAGATCCAGAGGCATCGGTGTATACATCATATGGTATTCCTGACCTTGGAAGTACCAATATCGGAGTCTCTGTGAGTTTCTGCTTCAACTTCTCAAAACTCCGAGATCTCTTATCCGTCCACTCAAACTTAACATTCTTCACCATCAAGCTGGTGAGGGGTTTGGCAATACTGGAGAAATTAGGCACAAATTTGCGATAATATCCAGCCAGACCCAAAAAGCTACGGACCTCAGTAACATTTTTAGGTACAGGCCACTCTGTCACTACAGTGATCTTCTCAGGATCCACCGCTACTCCTTCTTCTGAGACGATATGCCGAAGGAATCCCATCTTCCTCTGCCAAAAGCTACACTTGCTTAGCTTCGCAAAAAGCTGCTGATCCCTTAACTTCTGCAGAATCATTCCTAGATGCCATTCATGCTCTCTCTCTCCGACCTTGAATAGACCAGGATATCATCAATAAAAACAATCACACACTTATCCAAGTGCTCTCGAAAAATATCATTCATCAACTTCATGAAAGATGCAGGCGCATTAGTCAATCCAAACGGCATTACCACAAACTCATAATGACCATATCGAGTTCGGAATGTTGTCTTACTAATATCCTCCTCTGCTATCCGAATCTGGTGATAGCCTGACGCCAAATCAATCTTAGAAAACCATGAAGCTCCTTCTAACTGGTCCAATAACTCATCAATTCTTGGCAAGGGATACTTATTATTGATGGTCACCTTATTCAGCCCTCTATAATCAATGCAAAGTCGAAAGCTTCCATCTTTCTTCTTTACAAATAGCACGGGCGCTCCCCATGGCGAGCTGCTTGGCCGAATAAATCCTTTATCCGTCAAGTCCTCCAACTGCTTTTTTAGCTCAGCCATCTCTGCTGGTACCAATCGATATGGAACCTTCGAAACAGGGGCTGTTCCTAGTTCTAATTCGATAGTGAAGTCAACTCCTCATCTTGGCGGGGGGTCCAGTCAATGGTTGGAATACGTTCGCGTATTCATTCACCACTGGTATCTCCTCAAGGTTCTTAGATGCTCCCTGATGTGATCCTCCCAAAGATCGGCACAAAGAGGCTTGAGAGAGAGATAAAATAGAAACAGAAGGTGCGGAATAGACTTCTGTTCTGAGATATAAATTGATAAAGATGTTGCTAAGCAACGAATCGATCACAAAAGAGAGAAAAGAGAGGATAAAGATGTTGCACAAAGCAACGAGTCACTCTCTGAGATAGATGAGAAATGATAAAGATGTTGCACAAGACAACGAATCACTCTCAAAAGACAAAGAGAAGTTTCTCACAGTTTTGATAAGAGAAAGAGTTTTTGATAAAAAGAGTTTGATTAATTTTTGGTGATCCAATCCAGGATGATTATTTCTGGGATCTTACATGAGTTTATAAAGAAATAAAAGTGCCAAAAACAAAGCAAGGCACGAAATTCTCAAAGCATTAAAGTGCAAAGACTAGAAATAATGACTAAGGTTGAATAACTCTTCATCTCCACTTGCCATGACCTTTAGGCTTCCTTTGGACGAAATTTGATTGTTCTTCTGGCTGGGCATAAGTCTTGAATCAACAAACTGGGCTTGAAGAGAAGTGATCACCATTGCCTCCTTAAAAACCTTCCTTTGGAAAACCCATTGGGACAAAACCAAAGGTAAAGGAAAAAGAGTACAACTGGGACACTTAGCCATTTGTTGATCTTCTTGGGATTCTTTTACAACCAGAGTAGTTGTAAACACCTCTTCTTCCTCCTGGTCCAAGTGTCTTGGCCGAATATAGTTTTGAACAAGTATTCCTCCATTTGTTCCCTTGAGCTTCTCGGCATTAACTCGGGTCTTAGTACCATCTGGATCAAACAATGCCTCATTCTCTAGCTCATCCACTGGTACAAGCTCTGGTTCAGGCTCTGGTGCAAGACCCATTTCTTTAATGCTGGCCATGATCATATCATCCTCCCCCAGTTGAAAAGGATTTGTCCTCAAATCAGGACTAACTTTTGCAGTAGTGTCTTGTTTATGTCGAAGCTCCTTGAGTGCAAGACTCTTTTTAGTGAAGATAAGACCTTCAGATGGGTTTCTCAAAGGAAAGATGCAATCGATTTGCCCAAACTGAATCCTGTTCCACCCACTCTCTTCCAAAGGCTCATCGGGTTTGAGAAGATGGTCCTCATAGTCCTGTATAACAAGAGATCTTCCACTCGGCAGCTCCGGTGCATCATAACTCAAAAGAATTTCTTTGTAAACAGGCTTATGACCAAGTGATGGAGAGATTAGAGTTCTTTGGACATTACCAGATTTAGCAAGGAAGTTGTTTCGCTTGTGGATGTTGTCCTCAGCCTTTTTCCCTTTCCGCTTTTCATCTTGATAAATCTCGAAGGGTGTCATTGGAACAAGAGTGTGCTTCCTGCCTTTGAACTCAAAAGAATACTTGTTGGTTGAGCCATCATGAGTCACTCGTCTATCATACTGCCATGGCCTTCCCAACAGGATGTGACTTGCTTCCATAGGTAGAACATCACACAAAACTTTGTCCTCATACTTTCCAAGGGTTAGAGAAACCGTTACTTGGTTGTTCACTCGCATTGCACCTTTATCATTGAGCCAATGCAGATTGTACGGCTTGGGGTGCTTCTTCACAGTCAAGCCAAGCTTATTAACCATGTATTCGCTTGCTACATTGGTGCAGCTTCCTCCATCGATGATGAGATTGCACACCTTGCCTTGGACATGACATCTTGTGTGAAACAGGTTCTGTCTTTGTGCTTCCTCATCTGCCTTAGATTGCACGTTTAGTATCTTTTTCATCATCAAAAGATCTCCTGTAGCAGCATACTCTTCTTGCTCTTCTACTGATTCAGATATCTCTTTTTCATTTGCTGATTCGTACTCTCCATTTTCTAAGAGAACCAGAACTCTCTTGTTTGGACATTCACTAGCAATGTGTCCTCTTCCTTGACACTTGAAGCAGACTATCTCACGAGCTCTAGTAGTTGATGCTTCGGTTTTGACCTTGAATTCTGGTTTAGCAGGGACTGATTTAGTAGACACCACAAACTCAGCACTTGGTTTTTCTTCTTTAGCAAAGCTTGGTTTAGCCGTAGATGAACTAACTCCAAAAGTTGATCTAGATCCTCTCCGCTTAAGCTGTTGTTCAACCAAAATAGCTTTGTGATATATCTCCTCTAGATCAGCATAGCTTTGCATCTCCACTCTGTCTTGAACTTCTCGGTTTAGCCCACTCAAAAACCTAGCGATGGTTGCTTCTTGATCTTCTTCAATACCAGCCTTGATCATCAGAGATTCCATTTCTTGGAAATAATCTTCTACACTGCTGTTCCCTTGAGTCAAGCGCCTAAGTCTCTGGTGTAGCTCCCGGTGATAGTGACTAGGGACAAAGCGTTTCCTCATGAGTGCTTTTAACTCATCCCAAGTATCAACAGGCGGATCCCTATTGCGTTTGCGGCTTGTTGTGATCTGATCCCCCAGTTTATAGCATAGCCATAAAACTCTGTAGCAGCTAGCTTCACCATCTTGAGATCTGAATACTCTTGACAATCATAGATCATCTCGACCTTCTTCTCCCATTCCAGGTAAGCGTCTGGATCATTCTTGCCATGAAAAGGAGGAACTTTCAATTTCATGCCCCTCATGTCATCATCAACACGTTCTCTTGCTCCTCTCCCACGTCTTGGACTGCCTTGTGAAGAAATATCATCACCAACATCGTTTCTAGGCTGTCTCTGCTGGACTGGCACTCCATTTGCATTTCCTTCTTGAATTCTCCTTGGATTAGGCTCTCCTTGTAGTTGATGAATCCGTTGATGTATCTCTTCTACTTGAGTTTTCATCATCTGCTCCAACCGAGCCGCCAATGCTTCCATCAGAAGTTTGTTGTTATCATTGCTGCTTCTGTTTTCATCTTGATGATCATCCATGACCTAGCAATTGATCTAAAAGACAGATCCGAATTTGAAAAGACCACTCTGCAAACAGATCCAAGCTTCTATGTGTGCTCTGATACCAACTGATGTGATCCTCCCAAAGATCGGCACAAAGAGGCTTGAGAGAGAGCTAAAATAGAAACAGAAGGTGCGGAATAGACTTCTGTTCTGAGATATAAATTGATAAAGATGTTGCTAAGCAACGAATCGATCACAAAAGAGAGATAAGAGAGGATAAAGATGTTGCACAAAGCAACGAGTCACTCTCTGAGATAGATGAGAAATGATAAAGATGTTGCACAAGACAACAAATCACTCTCAAAAGACAAAGAGAAGTTTCTCACAGTTTTGATAAGAGAAAGAGTTTTTGATAAAAAAAGAATGATTAATTTTTGGTGATCCAATCCAGGATGATTATTTCTGGGATCTTACATGAGTTTATAAAGAAATAAAAGTGCCAAAAACAAAGCAAGGCACGAAATTCTCAAAGCATTAAAGTGCAAAGACTAGAAATAATGACTAAGGTTGAATAACTCTTCATCTCCACTTGCCATGACCTTTAGGCTTCCTTTGGACGAAATTTGATTGTTCTTCTGGCTGGGCATAAGTCTTGAATCAACAAACTGGGCTTGAAGAGAAGTGATCACCATTGCCTCCTTAAAAACCTTCCTTTGGAAAACCCATTGGGACAAAACCAAAGGTAAGGGAAAAAGAGTACAACTGGGACACTTAGCCATTTGTTGATCTTCTTGGGATTCTTTTACAACCAGAGTAGTTGTAAACACCTCTTCTTCCTCTTGGTCCAAGTGTCTTGGCCGAATATAGTTTTGAACAAGTATTCCTCCATTTGTTCCCTTGAGCTTCTCGGCATTAACTCGGGTCTTAGTACCATCTGGATCAAACAATGCCTCATTCTCTAGCTCATCCACTGGTCCAAGCTCTGGTTCAGGCTCTGGTGCAAGACCAATTTCTTTATTGCTGGCCATGATCATATCACTCCCCCTCCTACCATAGAGACTGTCGCCAAGAAAGGTTCACATCCTTCCTCTATAAGATTCTCGGCATGAATCATCGAAATGACTGGCACTCTTGTGTCGGTCTTTACTCTTTGAAAGACAATCCAACCTCCTTGATGCGGAACATAGGCCCTCGACTTCCGGCAATTCAGGACAACTTCATAATGCTTCAGCCAGTCCATTCCAAGGATAACATCATAGTGGCCCAAATTCATTTCCACTAGAGTCCAAGGAAAATCTGCTCCTTCCAACAAGATAGGCACCTCTTCATGGATTCCAATGGTCTCCACCTGCTCACTTCCAGCAGTTTCCACTGCTTTCAACCTGGGGGTGAACTTTCCAGAGAAGGTCCAACACTTGGTCAACCTCGGGCTCACAAAGCTATGTGTGGCACCGGTGTCGAACAAGGTATATGCAATCGCGCCCCCTACTGAGACCGATCCTACATGATTACTTATATCTAGGCATGCATTTCCATTCTACATTCATATTCACAAGCAAAAATATAGAATCTCACAAAACATTACTAACCAGCGATCGTTGCTGCTCCTTCTCGGGATCTCCGATGGCGAAAACACGGGGTTCCACAGCTTGCCTCTTAGCTGGTGGTCCTGGCAATGCTCCCACTCCTTGCTGAGGATTCGCATTCTCCGGGAAATCCCTCATCTGATGGCCACTCTTCCCACAACGGTAGCACCGGTTAGTTCCTACGACTGTGCAATTCCTCTCATGGTGGCCAATACTACCATAGCCATAACATTTGTGGGCGCCACACCTTCCTGGGTGCTTCCTTCCACACCTCTGACACATTACAGCTGCCCCTGGAGCTGCCATAGTGTCCCAAGTCCTCTTTGGCCCTTCCTGAGCACGGTTTGGACGAGACTGAACCTGCCTGACTCTCCTCAGCTCCTGAAGCGAAGTCTCTTGGATGGCAGCTGTCTCCACAAGCTCCACCAGGGTGGCATATCTCCTAAGAGAACACCTGCTCCTCAGCTCCAACTTCAAGCCCTTCATAAACTGACGAACCAAATCTGCCTGCGTGAACTGCTTCCTGGAGAACCTCCTCAACCGATTGAACTCCTCCTTGTACTCCCTCACAGTACGGTTCTCCTGACGCAGGTCCTCAAAAGCACTCTCCATCCGATCTAAGGCTTCAGGTGGAAAATACTCTGTAGCAAAAGCTTCCTGAAAATCCCGGTAGGTCAACTCATAACGACCCTGAGTCGCTTCGACCACACCATCCCACCATATCAGCGCCTCTTCCTTCAGGTACTGAACAGCTAGATCCTTCTGGTAACCCTCCGGACATCTCATGGCTTCAAAATTCTTTTCCAACCTCTTCCTCCAGTTATCCGCAGACACTGGGTTAGACCTCCCGCCAAAGGCATCCATTCCCATATCCTTCAAATGTTTCATGGCCTGATAATAGGTCAGCCCAAACACATTGACAGGCGCAGGAGACGGTGGAGGCACATACTGCTGCTGAACAAACACAGGCGGCACTACCACAGGCGGCGGCTCAAACACTGGCGGCTGCACATGCTGCTGCTGCTGATGCTGCTGCTGCTCCTGCTGAGCATTCACTCCCACTCCAGGGTTCAAGTCGCCATACGTCTCCCGATAACGGCGCAACTCCTCCAAGACTGCAGCATGAGCTGCTTCTGGTGCTGGAGGCACTTGAACAGGCACACCTCTCGTAAGGTTCTCTCCCTGCTGATCCACTGGAGCTGGAGGCACAGTCTGCTGAGTCACTGGGGCAACACTTCCTGATGTGTCCGTGAACTCATCAGCACCACCTGAACGACGAGCTTGGGTTTTGCGCGCATTCTTTGCCCTCGGGGGCATCTGACAAGACATGGAGACAGATAAGTTAGCCCGGTCCCGTAAATACTAACTTCCTACAAAAGAAAAGAACAACAAAAACTAGAGAGGCTTATCTAGGTGGTGGTTTTCTTTCTTTGAAAACATTTGGAAAATATTTGAACTTTGAAAACTTGAAAACTTTTAAAAAACTTTTTAAACCATTTTCCTTTTGAAATCTGAATCTCATTCCCATTATTCTAGACTCAGCTCCCTTAACACCTAGTTCGAACCATGCTCTGATACCAAATTGTAACACCCCGATTCCTGGTTCCGAAGGAAACCAGAATAAACCGGAATATTAACTAACCTAAACTAAATAAATTTCAAATAACCAGTTGTTCTTTATTCAAATCCAAATTTAAATCCAAGTTTTACAATAGAAAGGAAATAACTTATTAAATCCGAAAGAAAATAGAAACATTGTCTTAAAAAAAAATGTGAAATAGTTCTTAAAAACAATAAAACTTCCTCCATTTCTGGAGGCACACCACACTAGAACTACTTGTCTAGTTCCTCCCAGACATCATCACAATCACAATCACAATCACCTGCACATCAGAATTTAGAGAGAGAGGGATGAGTAATTTGGGAGAATTACTCAGCGAGAACCAAACCAGCCTCCCGCCTTGTTCATTTATTTCCACCAACATATTAAGAATAAATCTAATGAAACCAAACAAGCACTCTACAAGTGCACAAGCAACTAACAAGCAGCGATGTCTCCGATCCCGCCCCTCAATAGGCCAAACCACCTTGTCACTCGGACACAGGTCGACATCCCACCCTGTCACACAGACAGACACCCTGTCACACAGACAGAGACCCTATCACACAGACAATCCAATCCTGGCATGCCACATGGACAGCCCCGTGGGTCATCACTCCACCGGATGAATGGATTATTGCCACGGTCACACAGACGGCACATAACCCAGCAAACAAGCCTGCATTCGGCACATCGCTATACCAGAAACAGACTATGACCTTTAGGACTTCTACCAATCACTAACTAATCATCAGGGTTATGAATCAATCATGCTGGTTCTTCCTCTAATGAGATCCTAGATCTTATTAGTTTTATATATATATATATGGATCTGCCTAGATGCACAAGAAGACAGACCTGTCCCACTAGATCTAGACTCAACACACTAGATGAAGATAAATGGATAAGAAGAAAGACCTAGATCTAATCCTCTGAGATTAAGGAGAACTAGAAGAGGCAAAAGAATCAAGCAGCTTCTGAGAAGGTGGAGGCAGGCGAGTGCTCCTTCTTCTCTCAGCAAGGGGCGGCGGCGGCAAGCTTCTCCGGCGGCGGCGGCTCTTCTCCTCGGCGGCGGCGTGCAGCTTCTCCTTCTCTCTCTCACTTTCTTTTCTTTGGGGGCTAGGATAATTAGAGGCAAAATGAGGCTCATTAACTCCTAATTCCCTATTTATATTAGGGTTTCTGGAGTGGGCCTGAATTTGCTGGGCCTCCTCTAATTGGGCTGGGTTTGGGATGTTACAACAACAGTGCTACATACTCTTTTCTTTTGGATAATCTCGTAAGGCACAAGAAGTTTCAAGCCGTTGATGCGATTCTTAACCAGATGAAGTATGAGACTTGCAGGTTCCAGGAAGGTGTGTTCCTCAACCTAATGAGACATTACTCCAGGTTCGATTTGCATGATAAAGTCATGGAGATGTTTAACTTGATCCAAGTGATTGCTCGTATGAAGCTTTCTCTTAATGCCATAACTACTTGTCTCAACCTACTTATCGATTCATGGGAGGTCGAGTTGGCGAGGGAGCTCCTCTTGTATGCTAAAAATCATCTTGGATTGCACCCAAATACTTGCACGTTCAACATTCTAGTGAAGCACCACTGCAAGAACGGTGATGTCGACTCTGCATTTCGAGTTGTGGAGGAGATGAAAAGATCTGAAATCTCGTATCCCAATTTGATCACTTACTCAACGCTAATGGAATGTCTGTTTGCACACTCGAGGTCGAAAAAAGCCATGGCATTGTTCGAAGATATGATCTCGAAAGAAGGGATTTCGCCGGATCCCATGACTTTCAACGTTATGATTAACGGGGTATGTCGTGCAAGGCAAGTTCAAAAAGCCAAGATGATTATAGAATTCATGAAGAAGAATGGATGCAACCTCAACATGTTCAATTACTCGGCTCTAATGAATGGGTTTGCATGACAGAAAAAGTGGACAAGTATCTTTTGTGCCTTGGTGAGAATTTTCTAGACTAAGTTGTGGATTGATGCACAATCTATGGTCCTAGTTTAGGAGTTTATGTCTCTAAGATTTGTTTGGGGACAAACAAAGGTTTAAGTCTGGGGGAGTTGATAACACCGTATTTTGACCACTTTTGTGGATCGTTTGGAAATACTTTTTCTATGTATTTTATCGCTTTCAAGTACTTTTATTATGTTTTTCTAGTATTTTTAGTTCTAAGACTCTTTTCAGAAAACTTAGGGAAAAACTTAACAAAATGGATAGAAGGCCAGATTTTCAGCTCAGAGTCAAACTGTCAGAAGTTCACCCCCGATTGAAGGCCTTCTCACCTCTGATCCAGCTCAAATTTGGAGATCTCAAAGATGGAACTATCAGCTTTCCACCACACTTTACAGCTTGACAATCCAACGGTTCAATCAAACGCGAAGAGCAAGATGTCCCGTAAACCAGCCAGCAAGCATTTCATCCCGCGGCCAACAGTCATTTCACCACGGTCATAGGCAACAAGACCGCAGCCAAGCATCCATTCACCGTCGCCACGTGCCTTCCGACCGTGGCCAGCCATCTCCGAGTTAGAAGGCCCATTTCTGAAGCCCAAAATGATTCTCTCATTTGGAGAAACCCTAAGTGACGCCCAGAAATGTATTGAGCACTATAAATACATGTTTTAGGAACCCTAATTCATATGCCATCTTATTTTCTTATTGTTTTAGAATACTTTTTAGATTTTTCATATTTTTGCTTTTAGGGAGATAGAGATCTATCTCTTGAACCCTTTTTCTTTCTTCTTCAATTTTGATTATTGCTCAACTTTTTAATACTATGTTTTTGATTTTGTTCATTATGTCTGAGTAGTTTTATTGTTGGGTGAAAGGGATTTTCAATGGGGATAAATGTGTTCGATGAGGGTTCCATGAGCTATTGAAGCCGAGTCCTAGAAATTTTTCTTCTGAATGTACTTTTAATGCATGGGAGTAGCGTCATAAACTACAATCTGATTCAGATCCTTGGTGATACGAAAGTATTCATCTGGTGTCAGATATAGATTGGGAGAGCAAAACAAACATAGGAGTGGAAACCTACCTATGGGCGATTTGTGAATGCTGAGGAGTCTTAAACATATTGCATCTTTTCTCTTCTATGGCCAGAGTGGAAACCTACAGGTCAAGGTTGAGAGACATAGTTGTCTATGATCACAACAGTGGCCTATTCATACGTCCGTGACTCGAGTTCGAAAAGTTTTAGCTATGATCTTATTAAATATACTCTTTAGCAATGTTTTGAATCATTCATACCCCGGAGAGAATTTCCCTGAAACCCAACCCCTCTTTTCTATTGATTTTCACAGATTTTATTTCAAGCTTTAGTTCATCATTTTCATTCTCTTAGTCGATTTTTATTTAAACAATTAGGTTAGCCGTTTTTCTCGTTTTTAGTCGATTTTATTAAGTTTAGTTATTAGGTCATTTTAATTTTTGTAGTTTCTCGTTAATATTAGTTTTTACGTTTTAAAGACACCACCAAAACCCTTACAAAAATCGCCTTGTTCTAGATTTCCTTACTTTATATTTCTTTCGAAGGCTTTTGCAGGAAATATCCTCCTTCCCTGTGAATTCAATCCCTAAGTACTACAATCGATCAGCTGTGCACTGCGGCTATTAATTTCATTTAGGATAAAACTTGACACCCTCACCACACGACACATCACTGATCAAGTAAATCATCTAGACATAGGATAGGAAAATGGAAACGGATGGTGATTTTGTTAATAGCACGACTGCGTACACACATTCATCACGATCCATCTTTATAGAACTTGACAAAGCAGGGACAGCACAAGGGCTCAAACTTTCCTGAATGTCTCCTTTGGCGAGTAAACTTTCCACTTGGTGAAGTAATTCTTCGTGTTCTTGAGGACTCATGTGGTAATTAGGATGATTTGGTAATATAGCCCCCAGTACAAGGCCAATTTGATGTTGTATGTCCTATAAAGGAGGTAAACTTAAAGGCCGATTACCTGGAAAAATGTCTGTAAACTCGTGGAGAAGATTCGAAAACGCCTGTGGAAATGCATGATCGGCGGTAGTGGATTTGGTTGAGGAAGGAAGCAGATCCAGCATAAATCTTGACTCTTTAAACTCGGTTTTGATGTGAGTTAGCCGCTTTCGTGGTTAGAGATTAAACCTTAACGTAGCTTGCATTCAGCAGAAGAGAACACAGTTCTGGCGTCAGAAGTAGGATTATCTTGCAAATTTCAAACAAGAAACTGTAAGTGTTTTCTCCCCATAATGGCACGTGTCATGATCAAATTGCCACATACACCCTAAGGTCAGATGACTAACTTCCGTTGGAGCAACTAGGTCTCGAGCCCCCCGCGAAATTGCAGGGAAATAAGGTAGGTTAAATTTTAATTATTTTAAATATTTAGAAGTTAGCATACATATAACAAAAGGTGATAACACTTAGATGTAAATATTCAATTTTTTGAAAAAAAAATACCTACTATTATAAAAAATAAATAGATATAATTTTTAAAAATATAAAGATACAAAGACGAACGAAGCCATACAAATCAATTAAAATACATTTATATTTGAGTTCATAGTTTACAATTAATGTAACAATGTATAACTCAACATATACATCCATATAAAAGACAATTATACAATTGACATTGAGAAGAACTTAAAAAAATTATAATCAACATGATCACTTTTATCGATAGAACTCAATCGTTGATAGTTATACTTTTACAATGACAAATTTTTAAAAACACTATCATGATATGAAATATTAAAATCTCCAAACACGATCTTGTTTGCAACAAATTGAGAACAATGGTTGTTTACTAATTGCATCTGGTTTCAGTACTTTCTAATGACCAAATCCAATCATTCATATCGGGACATGGAATTAAGTTATTATTTAGTTCCTTTTTTCCTGGTGTTCCTCTGTTTCTTTTAAATTTTTAACATTATTAGTTTTAATATTTTTTATATAAAAAAACACTTATGATATTATGACTAGCAATAGAAATACTCACAATTCCAACCTTTTTTTTGGATAGTGCTATCGTTTGATTTTGGTTGAAAATCACCATCTATTCAAAAATGAATTTTTAATTTATATATATAAATTAACGTTCCAAAAATATTTTTTTTTACAAAAATATTTAATTTAAATGATGTACTGTTAATCGAATATTGTTGTTGGGAGAAATTTTCTAATTCTATTAAATTTCCGGTATTCATTGATTTTTTATACTTTACCGCAAGCAAAATATTTTTAAAAATATATTATATTAATTTCATATTGACTTTTACACTCTTAAATGGAGGATAACACAATAACAATTCAAACATTATCAGCCAAGTTTTAAAGCAACCTACATGAGTAAATTTTAAAAACTGATAAAGCCAATATATAATAACTAAATTTGATCATATTATTTAATAAAGAATACTTTCTTTGTTTAATAATAGTAAAATCGTAGAATTTAATATAATTTGGCAAGTTGTATCTTCTTAATGAAAAGTTGTGCATCTTCAATAAGTAATTGTGTCATTATTTTGAGAAGATACAATGCTTCAATATTAAAAAATAAATTGTTTAAATTTTGAATAGTTGCAATAGTTTAATAATCATAAACTCAATAGGTGCAATAGTAAAAAACCTTAATTTCAAGAGTTGCAATATTTAGTAAATAACTATAAACTCAAGAGTTGCAATGGTTGATAAAATGATCATAATCTCTTAATTAATTTAAAAATAATAATAAATACAAAGAAAAAATGGATCATTCAGAATTTTTCATATCATTATTTTCTTCACAGATTTATGTTTTTTTTTTTTTGGTTCTTCATAGCCTTTGCTTTTGTCTTGTCTCCTTCGGTCATCAGCGGCTTGAGCAGGATTCAGAGGGACTCGGTTTCCCTCTTCAGTGAGTTGTGGCTGGCCATCTATTTCATGGGCAGCATCTAAGTCGTCACCATGAATAGAATCACGGTCAGCTTCTCTAATGTGATCCTCCTGATCATGGTTTAAAAGATCTTACCGATGGGCATTCAGATTGGCCATCTTGAGCGTTTTTCTTCTGAGTTTTCTAAGTGCTCTTTCGTATTTGTTAATCTCGTCTAAGGGCAATACGATGTCGTAAGGATTTCTCCTAGTTTTCATGCACCTGTGAGCAAAGAAAGCAAAGATAAAAAGAGGAGTTAGAAAATCTCCAGCAGAACTCGAAAATCTTGAGGTTTAAATTAGATTAAGAAATCAAGTCAACAGCGACAAATCCCTGGCAACGGCGCCAAAAACTTGATGTGAGTGTAGTGGACAACACAAGTTTTACCCTAAACAGGCTGCAAGTGCACAGCAAACGCAGTAGTACTTAGGGATCAAACCCACAGGGATTTGTGTGTTGAGGACTTCTAACTGATTTTAAAAACAATCGTAAACCTAATAAAAAGGGGTTTTGGTTTGTCATTAAATCTAATTATGCAGAGAAATAAAAAGCTGGAAATAAAAACGGTTGAAAACTATATGAAAAACGGTGTTGGGTTCAACGTTCATCTTTAGGGTTCATGTTCTAAAACACAAGGAATTTAGGCAAGGATTTTCTATGACTCTGAAACTAGGATAGACACATGTAAGATTAGCCAACTCTTGTCACCCTAATCATCTAATCACTCATTCATGGCAATTAACTCTCGCTCTCATGCCAGAACAAGATCATGCTTTGTAGATCAGAATCCATCTCGATTTATGCATCCTCCATAGGTAGCTTTCGTCTTCTACGACGGTGACGTCCATAAGGTCCAAATCAGACAACCCAGATACAACACTCTCACGGTTCGGATTTTACCTAGGATTGGATTCTGGGTGATCAAATCCAGAATTACAGCTTTGAGATTTGGATGAATGGGAGAATCATGTTAAAAATCGAAATCTTTTTTCCTAAAAACCTAGATGTCATTCGAACATGGGGTCCCTTTGGATTACCCTTTCACCCAACTAGCTGACTACTCAGACATGGCTGGGATAGACATCATCATTGGTTTAAGAACTAGAAAGAAGAAAAGTAAAGAAACAAAGTTGCAGAAAAACTTTTCTTATTGAAGACAGAGTGGCAATGAAAAGCTTCTACAAATGCATAAAAATAAAACCTAAAACTACAAATGAGTTCTCTCTTAAAGAGAAGAAAGAGGCTATGTTACAAAAGACCTAAAAATGAGTATTTATAGTGTTTCTCCAAGTCTTGGGCGTCTAGGGCTTGTAGATTGGGTGCAGGAAGTGTCTTGGGCCTTAGTTGGGCTCCTGAGGTTCGGACATAGGTCCACCGGGGGTGAAACCTCCTGAGCCGAGGTGAAAAGAAAGCTGGCCGTGGGTGAAAGCACCTGTGCTTGACTGGACTTGTGTTGATCGACCTTTAATGCATTGATGATATCTGGAGATCTAACCGTTGGATTGCTTTGATATTAAGTGTGTTTGAAATCTGGTTGTCTCCACTATAATGCCTCCAAATTTGGGGATGATCGGACGGTGAGAATGTTTTCATTGGTTGTCAAACTTCTGACGGCCTGAATTTATCTAAAAATGTACTTTTGCTCCAAAATGCACTCCAAAGTTCCAAGTTTCCTGAAAAGCCTTTTAAAACACCAAAACATGGAAAACACTAATAAAACCATTAAATCTTAGTGAAAACACCTGCATAAGATATTGAAAGTGATCCATAAAAGTGGTCCAAAATCAGGTGTTATCATTGACTTCATTTGCAGATCCAACGCTTTGCTGCTCCATCGCCGATCAATTTGGTGATCGATTTCGTGCTCCATCGCCGATCAAAGTTCATACATCAGCTTTGCCAAATTCACAGGATTTGGTGATCTTTCTCATCTCTCTCTTCGACATCTTTCCATTTTCTTCCCCGAAGAAAATTTTTCCCTTCTTCTTTTTTTTTCTTCTGGCCCAAAGCACAAAATCCGTTTTTGGCCCAAAAATATTTTTCCCCAACGAACCAATCCGCTATCACCACATGCTTCACAAATACTAGAAATGGTGGTCATTCTTTATGCACTCCAAACACCGATTCTTCGAGAGATAACCTGAAAAACTCCTCTAAGAGATTATTTATTCTCTCGTCTCATCCTTTATTCTAGCGTCTCCCTCGCAGGTCCCTCACCTTTTAATGAGCTTGGAAATCTCCAATTTGTCCTTGTAATTTTGGCAGAAGTAAATTATAAGAGAAAATTGAAAAATCGGCCAATCATAAATAAGTAAAGATAAATCAATCAAGAGCGGCGAAACAAAAATTCGTCCAATGAGATATAAGCATGAGTAGCTAATCAGAAGCGAGCTTCTCAAATTTTAACCAATCACGAGCGTGTCGACATTTTTTAGGCGCCAAAAATTTAGCCAATCAAAACAGGCTTTGTCTTCTTGTCAGGGACCGGGTTGAAAGAGAAACCATTTTTGACCAGCTCGCTCGCTTCACCCCAGCGATTGCTAGAGAACAAATTCTCAGAACTCGAATCCTTCTTGACATTTTGCTGCACTCATCCCTCATTGAAGCTTAATCGAGGTAATTCACACTTCGTTGGATATTCTTCTTCATTTTGTTATTGGAAAGTCGTTGTCCTAGAACACACGATTGGGATTAAATTCGATTATTGAATAGGCAATGGTATACTATGGAAATTGTAATTGGTTGCTAATCGACTGGGTATTTATTGGATTGGAGTTTTATATGCTGTAAATCGAGTTAGATTAGAGTTTCTCCACGAGTTGACAATTAGATCTAATTAAATGAGAGAGATAGAGTAACAATTGGTATTACCTGTGTATTTTTGGAAACAACCGGAAACATTTCTTATGTGGTTGAGTATGGTCTATGTGTTATTTTTCAGGTGATAATGATAACGAACCTATTTTTTGATTACGGGGGATATTATTCAACTTCGGAGGATAAATGGATTTCAGCCCCAGCGTCCATGTATGGTATAATGTTTAAGTCATTAAGTTTGGAGGAGATTACTTATTCTGATTTAGTGGAAAAGATATGCACGAAGGTTGGGATTGTTGAATCTTCTAGTAAGTTGATACTGAGTTACATTCCGGTACTATTGCAAACTCAGAAACAGTTTTATATTTCGAATGATGACGACCTAGCCGTGTTCCTGACCTCACTGGATAAAGAGGGATGCAGAAGTATTATTAATGTAGAGGTCATCACAGGTGTTGAAGTTGGAGAGGGATTTTCCAGAGTTGAGAGGGTAAGTTCAGTTAGTATAAATTATGGAGGGTTGCGTTTAGGTAATGGTGGATCAAATAAAGGTATATTGCTATTTACACAGGCAACTGTTCAGCAGGACAACAACATCACGAGAATGTCCCATTGATAGAGGAAGCTGACGGTGATGAGGGAATGGTGATGATGTTACACGTGATGGAGAAGATGGTAATGATGTTAAACGTGACAATGGAAAAGATGGTGATGATGTTTCCCGTGAAAATGCTAATGTAATAGATTATGATGCTAAAGCCAAGTTTGATAACGAAGAGGAGGAAAACAGAGGGTTTGATTTTGATTATGGTCCCCCTCCTGAAGTTGTAGAAACACAACATTGTGAATGGGAAGATGGTATGAATATGAGAGTGGGGCAACAATTTGCATGTAAACAAGATTTGATAGATTTAGTGTATAGAACTTTGCATTAATATTGTTTTGGTCTAACTATAAAGAATTCAGATAAGAGGCGATATGTCGTGAAATGCAGTGAAACAGGTTGTAATTGGTATTTTAGGAGCTTGGAAGGATGCGAATACACCCTGTTTTTCTATAACAGTATACCGGAAGATGCATACTTGTTCTCGGGCCAGTGCGAGTACAAACACCAAACAAAGGAAAGGAACACCAGGATTAGTTGCATCTGTTGTTAAGGAGTTGTATCCTGGTCGATTAGATACAACAACTTCTCACGCTGTCATGCTTTTGGTTAAAGAAAACGCTTCTGTGAGTGTGTCATACTCCACCGCATGGAGAGGAGTACAGCAAGCTAAATCTCTGGTTCATGGTTATCCTGCAGACAGCTATAGAGATCTGTACTCGTATTTGTTCATGCTACAGAAGGTGAATCCAGGTACAAAACACAAGGTGTTATTGGACGAACAAGGAAGATTCAAGTACTTATTTGTCGCTTTGGGAGCTTGCGTTGAGGGGTTTGTAGCTATGAGAAAAGTGGTAGTTGTTGATGCAACTTTTTTGAAAGCCAGAATGGGTTGTCAGCTAGTCTTAGCTGCTTGTCAGGATGGTAATCGTCACCATTATCCGATTGCTTTTGGAGTTATTGATTCAGAAAAAATGACAGTTGGGAGTGGTTTTTCAAGCAGTTAAAAACGGTTAAACCCGATAGTCCTGAGTTGGTTATTGTTTCGGACAGAAATTTAGACCTCATTAACGCAGTATCTGAGGTGTACATGGAAGCTAAACATTGGTATTGCACCTGGCATCTTTCACAGAATGTGAAATTGCAAGTTTCAAGGGATAGAGAAATTGTTGCAGATACATTCATGGAGTGCGCAAGGCAGTATACTGATAACACCGTATTTTAACCACTTTTATGGATCGTTTTAAAATACTTTTTCTATGTTTTTAATTGCTTTTAAGTACTTTTGTCACGTTTTTCTAGTATTTGTAGTTCCAAAACTCTTTTCATGTGACTTAGGGAAAAACTTAACAAAATGGATAGAAAACCAGATTTTAGCTCAGAGTCAACACCGTCAGAAGTTCACCCCCGATTGAAGGTCTTCTCACCGTCTGATCCAGCTCAAATTTGGAGATCTTAAATATGGAAGTATCAGCTTTCCAGCACACTTTACAGCTTGGCAATCCAACGGTTCAATCAAAAGATACGCGAAGAGCAAGATGTCCCGTAAACCAGCCGGCAAGCGTTTCCACCCGCAGCCAACAGGCCATTCCCCGCGGTCACAAGCTCCCCGACCGCGGCCAGCCATCCATTCCCCGCGGCCACGCACTTCCCGACCGCGGCCAGCTAACTCCGAACCCGAAGGCCCATTTCTGAAGCCCAAAATGATTCCCTCATTTGGAGAAACCCTAAGTGACGCCCAGAGATGTCTTAAGCACTATAAATACATGTTTTAGGAACCCTAATGATAATCACCTTTTACACCAGCTTGTTTTCTTATTGTTTTTACTTTAGCTTTTAGGGAGAGAGAGATCTATCTCTTGAACCCTTGTTTTTTTTTTTGCAATTTCGGTTTCTGTACTACTTTTTAATACTATGTTTTTGATTTCGTTTATCATGTCTGAGTAGTTTTATTGTTGGGTTTAAGGGATTTTTGATGGGGATATATATGTTCGGTGAGGATTCCATTGGCTATTGAGCCGAATCTTAGAACTTTTTCTTCTGAATTCGTTTTTACTGCATGAGAGTAGCGTCATGAACTACAATATGATCCAGATGCTTGGTGGCACGAAAGTGTTCATCCGGTGTTAGATCTAGTTTGGGAGAGCAAAACAAACATAGGAGTGGAAACCTACCTATGGGCGATTTGTGAATGCTGACGAGTCTTAAACATAATGCACCTCTTCTTTTCCAGGGCCAGAGTGGAAACCTACTGGTCAGGGTTGAAAGAGATAGTTGTCTATGATCACGACAATAGCGTATTCATACGTCAAATGACTTGATCTCAAGAAGATCCAAAGTCTTAATGCTAGAATGAATCTCCAATTGGCAACGACACCAAATTGATAGTAGGTTTTTTAAGCCTACTAAGGTCAATTAACCTCTTGTGTTGTAGCACTTGAGGGTCAATCTAAATGGAGATTATCTAGGCACTAAGACTATATGGAACTATCCTTAATCCAAGTCTAAAGAAACAGGTTGGTGATTAAGTGATCTAAAACATATAACAAACAAAGACAAGCAGTAATTAAGAACAAGCAACAAGATAAACAAAACAAACACTCAAATTCAAATAAGGATAAAGCTAAACCTCTAGATGTGATCATTGATCAGGGTGCTTTAAATGTGAATTCATGATGCTAAGCAAACAATGCAACACTTGCAATTCTTTAGTCTAGACTTTCAAATCAGATTAATTCATTCTCATGACAGAAATCTCTTTGCAAATTACTTAATCAAGACTAATTCCCATTAGATGAATAAACAATCAACAAGCATAAGGTTCCAAGTCTAAAATGACCAGACAGCCTCTTTGTGCATCAAAGTAAGAGCTAAGAAAGACTGAATCTTACACAGAAAGATAAAGCAAGCATCACATGATCTCAAATTACAATTAACTTAGAACTCTAATCTAGATTAATCCTCTCATGAAGGCACTAACCTCTACACTAATCCATTTTCAAACCAAATCATCATTTGTGAAATACGAATCAATGAGCATTAAGAAACAATTTTAATATGTCATTCATGCATTTAACAATCATTCCCATGATGAAAAAGGCATAAACCCTTAAGTTAGCTCTTTCAGGCATTTCATCAAATACCTTGTGGGTGGAGAAATGCCTAAGTTCTAGATCAAGCTTATAATGAGAGATCTAGCATTAGGATCAGCTAATTAAGGAAAGGAGAAGAGAATCTAAGCTTAAACAATCATTAATCTACATCTAAGCACCCTAATCTACACACCTAGAAGCTTAAAAGAAGACGACTCACTAATCATGATGAACACACCATTTCCTTTGCAAGAGGTGATGTTAATCATGATTAGAAGCAAAGATAAGAAGATGAGATGATAAGTAACAGACTTAGATTGATTAAATCCTTGAGTTATCTCTTAACAAACTCGTTTTTAACAAAAGGGGAAAGAGAAACAAAAGAAAACAAAGCTTAAGTCTTGGAAAAAACCCTAAAAAGCATATATAGTGTCTCTTGCGGATCGGGTCAGCCCAGGACAAACTGGGTACTGACCCGGCTTCAAATGGGTCATGTCTCAAGTGTGCGACATGGTCAGGTGCTTCCCAAGTCGCAGGCCCAAGTCGCACAGCTATAGAAACAGGCTTGTGCACCTTAAATCCTTCAGCCCCGGCCGCATGCCTATCTAGGTGTAAACTGCGAGTGTTTGTGCTGTTCAGGCTTTCTTCTCTTCAACTCGCAAAACCAAGACGCATTCTGGAGATAATATGTGTGCGAGTTGGTCCTCCTTTAATCCCAAGTCGCAGGCCCAAGTCGGTGTAATTTGCGAACACATGTGCTACATGGTTCCACTTCATGTCCAACTCGCAGGCCTATCTCGCACAGCATTGTGGACTTAGTCAAATTTGATTCTGGAAGTCTCTACCTTTCTCAGAGACTCCTTACACTCATCTCTAAAGTCTCAACTTGTTTCCAGAGCGTTGAACATTCATGGGTGCGAGTTAATCAAGTCGCAGTACCGTATCGCACAACCTAAGCCTTCTCGGACCACGTTGCATTCAGGGGAAAGTAACTTCCAGGATATGGATCCAAATAGCATGATTTCAACCGCATTGTAAAGATAACTAAATTATTTCAAACTTTGGTGAAGGAACCCTCAGCACTTGGGAAGTGGAAGGTTTCCCGGAGGGCTTATCTTTGCAGTACATTCACACGGTCGGAAAGAGGCTTCTAGACATGTGTCCATTCCGGAAACGTTATCTTCTTGATCATGGCTCCAAATTGAATGATCTGAAACGTTCTGGAAAGAGGACTCAAATATCGCAAATCGTCATGACGGACCTTTAGACTTAATCGGTCTGGAAGCGCATCGTCCTTCGCAATCTTCGGAGCACATTGGGTCGGTCCTGAAACTGTCGTGAGACAGGTGTATCTTCCGGTGAGCTTAACTCTCATCTCACGACTCCAAATCCAATGATTCGACCTGTTCTGGGACCTTGACTCGATCATCTCCAACTTTGGTGAAGTGTTTGGGTTCAGGTGACGTCGGCAAGGGCTCAGTTCCACCGGTTCTTTGATGTGCGTTGCTTTGGTCCTTTATCCGCTCCGAGACATGTACTGCTTCTTATCGCCGTAACTTTCAGCTAAAAACTCTAAATAGGACAATCTAAAGTGTTCTGGAAACTAGACTCGACGCTCTTGATTCTGTATGAAGACTTCGGAGGCTGAATCCTGGTGAAAGTCCTCCTTCTCAGGTAATCAAGTTGAGGGATCGTCGGCTCCATAACACTTGTCCGAGTCTGATGCACATAAGGTGATGGTTTCTCCATGGCTTTTGTCCCAATTGCTCCCAATTAGCTCCAAATGACCTGTAAACACTCCAAAAGTGCAAAACTCTCTAGTAACTAATGCAATTCCTAACTAAAGACAAAAGCAAAGACAAATATATGTAAAACTACCTAAATGTATGCATGAGACTCAATATTTGGACAAAAATGCAATCCTAAACATGACAAAATATGAGTATATCACATACCCCTGAGAAAACTTCCCTGAACCCCAGCGCTTTATTTTCTATAGATTTACACCGATTTTCATTCAAGCATTAGTCTAGTTTCTTTACTCTTTCAATCGATTTTCACTTAGCAATTAGGTCTAGCCGTTTTTCTCGTTTTTACCCGTTTTCGTTAAGTTTAGTTATTAGGTCATTTTAATTCCCGTATTTTCTCTTTAAGATTCGTTTTTACTTTTTAAACACACCACCAAAACCCTCACAAAACTCGCCTGGTTCTAGACTTCCTTACTTTATATTTCTTTCGAAGGCTTTTGCAGGAAAAATCCTCCTTCCCTGTGGATTCGATCCCTAAGTACTACAATCGATCAGCTGTGCACTTGCGGCTATTGATTTCATTTAGGGTAAAACTTGACACCCTCACCACGACACGCATCAATTTTTTGGCGCCGTTGCCGGGGAAGGCACACATTTTCTTTTCCGCAAAACCCTAAGAAAGGTTGGTAAATCGACTCTAGAACCCCTTTTTCTGCATATTTCCATTTCTTGGTTATTTTGTTTCCATTTCAGAAGATATGGATCCTATAAATCGAAATCCCTACTATGAGGGAGGTTTCTACAACACTCCTCAAGCCACCAGACGCAGAGAAGAACACCAAGCCCGAGATCTTAGCTACATGGATCGATACAGCCAGCCAAATCATCCATACCACCGGCGCAGAGAGCCTGTTCGACGCCGGAAAGATCCTTATGGTCCTCCTCCAACCTACTTCGAGCCACACGCCTATAATTCTCCACCACAGAACCTTAATCAACAAGAGGACAACTTGAGGATCAGCAGACATTTGGGACGCCTCGAAGGAATGATAAACCAGTTCGTTGATCAGCAGATTCTCACCAAAAACACTCTGCTCAAGAGAATTGATTCAATCTCTGAGGAGTTCAACAGAAAATTCGATGATCTGGCCAATCATGTTCGAGTTCTGGAAGAACAAACCCACAAGGACGCACAAACACTAGCTGGGATGATCCACCAAGTCGCAACAGAGCAGACAAGACAAGGGTATGACATCATACAAAACTCAAGTGATATTGTCGAATCGAAGCAGGAGACTAAAGAAGTCAGAGAATCCGCCTCTTGGTATAGAGAGAAGACAGATGAAGAGTTGCAGGAGATCGAGCACATGCTGAACAAACTCGAGCTCAAGGCACGGGAGATTGATGCAAGGATGGAACAGATGCCCAACATTGAGCAGATTGTGAGATTTTCTAAGAAATCTCCCAAAACCCCTGATGAAGATGCACAACAACGCCCTGGTGTGAGCTCATATGATGCTGGTCTACCAAATAAAGAAGCTGGAGAGGTTCGTATCAAGTATAAGAAGGAAGAAGCGGACTATGAGCAATTTGCATCCGGAGCCGCGGGTCCGACCATTCTGACCGCGGCCAAGGCTCTTTTTCCCGCGGTCGCAACGCCTCTGACCGCGGGAATTGGTCGTTCAAATTCACCTCCGGGATTTGAAAGAAAAATAATACATCTCCTGTCCCAACTTCAACCTCCAGCACCTAAAAAAACAACTCAGGAAGAAGAAAACCAAGTTTCAGATGAAGAAACGGATTGGCAGGAATCATTACCTTGTATGATGGCAAAGGAATGTGTTGAAGATTCAGCTGGCTCTTCAATCCAAGAAGACCCGATATGCAGCAAGATAAAGATGCCATACATCGATTCAATCATTGAATACGACGCTGAAGCCTTCTTTTGTGAGTCCTATTCTGCGTTTGAAACACCAGCCAACACCTACAGAGAAAGGCAAGTTCGAATTCTCCATAAGGTCAAGACTACAGGTCAGTTTCTCATCTCTTGTTCTATTAGAGGAGAGATGTTTAAAAACGTGCTTTGTGATTCTGTAGCTTGTCTTAACATGATGTCCAAGGCAATTGCTTTGAGACTTGGTATTAAACACCTACGCAGGACAAGAGTAAGAATTAGTCTAGCTGATTATTCCAATGCAACGCCTCAAGGAATAGCTCATGAAATTCCTTTGAGAATAGGAGATTGCATCGTGCCTGTTGACTTTTACATTGTCGAAACGAGAGACGCAACACATCCAGTGATTCTCGGATGGTCTTTTCTAGCAACTTCCGGAGCTATAATGGACTGGCCAAACCGGAGGATTTCGTTTGCTAATATCGACAAAGATGTCTTCACAGAAGTTGTCCCATACAACAGCAAAGCAGGAAAACGTTCTGCAACAGAAGAGTTTGAAGAAGAACTTTGGAGTGACGAAGAACCTGCTAGGCAAAGCAAGGAGATGTCGAAAAAGACTTGTCTCAGGACAAGGTCTTCTTTATTGGACTAAGCCACGTCCAATACCAAAAGTCGAGCTAAACGACTTAAAACAGAAACGCTTAATGGGAGGCAACCCATTTAGGTATTGTTTTCTTTAGGATTTTTCTTTCTTTTTCTTTTGATTTTTTTCTTTTTCTTAGGTTCAGGTGTTTCTTATAAAACAAAAAAGCCAAAAAAATCAAAAAACAGAAAAAACCCAAAAAGAAGGATGGTCCCTAACTGCTCGGCCCAGCAGGAACCAAGGAGAAGCAGGAACAGGCCGCGATATAAGCCCCCGCGGTCGCAGGTGTTCTGACCGCGGGAAACACATGTTTGACCGCGGCCGCGTCTTTCTGACCGCGGCCGAGCACCACTTCACCGCGGTCGCGTGGCTCCTGACCGCGGTAAATGGTCGTTGAGATGAAACCCGACCCAAACCACCCTCTTCATCTCATTCCACCTCACCAATCCCCATTCCACCTCATTCATCACTTCCGACCACCTTCATCACCACCTATCACCTTCCCAAACGTCTTCGAATGAATCCGGTCCATCACCACCAGCATCCCGGATCCAGGTAAGTTCTCTTTGGCCTTACCAATTCGATTATCTATGCATTTTTCTCATCCAATCTCGACTTGTTTCACACTGAGGTCAGTGTGATTTAAGTCTGGGGGAGGATTTCATCCCTTTCTAACCACTTTTCTTTCATGAGGCTTGCATTATCTACACTTTTTGCATTTTCCTTAAAGTTTTTCAAAATTGGTTTTCAAAACAAAATACGTTTTAAAGGGAATGGTGAACATGAATCAATGATAGTTGACTGTGTGCTTTTAGACTGTTCCTAGTGACATGCTCATTCATGATTTAGGACTAGACTAGGCAGTAGCTAAGCACATTTGAAACAAAGTACCCCAGAGGAATTTGAATGATTTCGATTTAGATGAAGGAATACACTAGCTCTGTTTTATTTTGACTTAATTTGGACTTAATTTTCTCATTGAAACATTAGACCAGGGAAACGAATCATACATTCAGGACTCCTTTATCCTTTTTACCACTCTCTGTTGATCCTGAATGGCTAGTTCATCTTTAGCTAGTTCCCCACCTTAACCAATCCTCTTTCAAACCACATACACTCTTGTTTTCTATTGTCTTATATGCAGATAAGTGCAAAAACGTTGGAGAGAAAGAGGAACGACGCAATTTTCAGTCACCAAGGACAGAGACCTGCGATTTGCCGGAAAAGTTCCCGGAAGGATTCAGCACAAGAGGAAGCTCAGTTTGCCTTAGAAAAATCTCAAATTTTTGTACAATCTCGTCCTCTAGTCTCTCTTTTTTTAAAAGGCATTTTCTTTATCAAAATAAATAAATAAATAAATCCGAAAATAAGAAAATAAAGAAAATAAAAGCCTTAGAGAGTCTAGAGAGGTCGAATCTTAAGTCCCAAGGCAACTGGAGTTCAATTTCATGGAGTTTTGGAGACCATTTTCTGATTCACGGAAAGAATCTAAGTCTGAGGGAATAGCTGTTTACAACAAAGGAGGAAGGATTATGCAACAACATTTGGCAAGAAGAAATGACTATAAATTGCTGTCCTCAACAGGTCCTTATCTCTCTTGCGGTTTTGCATATTATCTTGCATCCTCCAGATTCTTCAGGTAACCCAAAACACTTTAACTCCACCACTTAAACAGCCCTTTTAATGTCAAACGCCGTCTACCCTGGATGATGTCTTTAATGAGAACTCACTATTGAACTTAATGAATATAGAGAGCTAGTTGACTGGAATCAAGATTAAGATTGTTTAAGTTATGCATGACGGAAAAAGTGGACTAGTATCTTTTGTGTATTGGTGAGAATTTTCTAGACTAAGTTGTGGATTGATGCACGATCTTTGGTCCTAGTTTAGGAGTTCATGTCTCTCAGATTTGTGCATTCCCTATATTTTTTTCACTTAACCAGTTTAAACTTTTGCTTTGTTTGAGGACAAACAAAGGTTTAAGTCTGGAGGAGTTGATAACACCGTATTTTGACCACTTTTATGGATCGTTTTAAAATAATTTTTCTATGTTTTTAATTGCTTTTAAGTACTTTTATCACGTTTTTTCTAGTATTTGTAGTTCCAAGACTCTTTTCAGGTAACTTAGGGAAAAGCTTAACAAAATGGATAGAATACCAGATTTTAGCTCAGAGTCAAAACCGTCAGAAGTTCACCCCCGATTGAAGGCCTTCTCACCGTATGATCCAGCTCAAATTTGTAGATCTTAAAGATGGAAGTATCAGCTTTCCAGCACACTTTACAGCTTGGCAATCCAACGGTTCAATCAAAAGATACGCGAAGAGCAAGATGTCTCGTAAACCAGCCGGCAAGCGTTTCTACCCGCGGCCAACAGGCCATTCCCCGCGGCCAGCCATCCATTCCCTGCGGTCACGCACTTCCCGACCGCGGCCAGCTAACTCCGAACCCGAAGGCCCATTTCTGAAGCGCAAAATGATTTCCTCATTTGAAGAAACCCTAAGTGACGCTCAGAGATGTCTTAAGCACTATAAATACATGTTTTAGGAACCCTAATGATAATCACCTTTTACACCAGCTTGTTTTCTTATTGTTTTTACTTTAGCTTTTAGGGAGAGAGAGATCTATCTCTTGAACCCTTGTTCTTTCTTTTTCAATTTCGATTTCTGTACTACTTTTTAATACTATGTTTTTATTTTGTTTATCATATATGAGTAGTTTTATTGTTGGTTTTAAGGGATTTTCGATGGGGATATATATGTTCGGTGAGGATTCCATTGGCTATTGAGCCGAATCTTAGAACTTTTTCTTCTGAATTCGTTTTTACTGCATGAGAGTAGCGTCATGAACTACAATCTGATCCAGATGCTTGGTGGCACGAAAGTGTTCATCCGGTGTCAGATCTAGTTTGGGAGAGCAAAACAAACATAGGAGTGGAAACCTACCTATGGGCGATTTGTGAATGCTGACGAGTCTTAAACATAATGCACCTCTTCTTTTCCAGGGCCAGAGTGGAAACCTTCTGGTTAGGGTTGAGAGAGATAGTTGTCGATGAACACGACAGTGGCATATTCATACGTCCGTGACTCCAGTTTGAAAAGTTTAAGCTAAGATCTTATCAAATTTACTCTCTAGCAATGTTTTGAATCGTTCATACCCCTGAGAAAACTTCCCTGAACCCCGGCGCTCTCTTTTCTATAGATTTACACCGATTTTCATTCAAGCTTTAGTCTAGTTTCTTTACTCTTTCAATCGATTTTCACTTAGAAATTAGGTCTAGCCGTTTTTCTCGTTTTTACCCGTTTTCGTTAAGTTTAGTTATTAGGTCATTTTAATTCCCGTATTTTCTCTTTAAGATTCGTTTTTACTTTTAAACACACCACCAAAACCCTCACAAAACTCGCCTGGTTCTAGACTTCCTTACTTTATATTTCTTTCGAAGGCTTTTGCAGGAAAGATCCTCCTTCCCTGTGGATTCGATCCCTAAGTACTACAATCGATCAGTTGTGCACTTGCGGCTATTGATTTCATTTAGGGTAAAACTTGACACCCTCACCACGACACGCATCATATACAGACGCCAAGTTTCTTGATCATTATTCGAGGATGGCATTAAAGTATCCTGCTGTGACCGATTATCTATAAAGGCATGTAGAAGTATCGAAATGGGCCAAGTGCTATTTTCCAGCAGAGAGGTACAATCTAGATACTAGTAACGTTGTGGAGTCCTTGAATAGTGTGTTTATAGATGCAAGGAAGCTGCCATTATTACCTATGATAAAAGCGATTGTTGACAAGTTGTGTGAATGGTTTAACAAGCATAGGAACGAGGCTGCTTCAACGCCACCAGGACGCAAATTGGTTGCCTTTGTGGAAAATATTTTTCACAGTACATGTGCAGAATCTAAGAAGCTAGGTGTCACGGAGTTAAACATGATTCAGATTGAATACAGCGTGCTTGGATTAGATGGGATTAATTACACAGTGAGCTTGAAAAATAAAACTTGCTCGTGCAAGCTTTTTGATATAGACAAGTATCCATGTGTACATGCATTAGCCGCATTAGAAGCTTACATGAAGCGGCCAGACAGAGAAGTGGATATAAACATGGAGGACTTGTGTTCGATGTATTATGTAACCGAACAGTGGGCTTTTGCTTATAATAGAACCATCTATCCTGTTCCACATAAGTCACAGTGGGTTGTCCCCGATGATGTTAAGCAATTGAGCGCTTTGCCCCCGGTTTACGAGCCAAAAAGGGGGGCAAAACAGCAGAAAAGGCATCCATCCGTTGGAGAGCGTCAACCGAAGTCGAAGAGGACGAAGAAGAGTAATAAGCGTCGGCCGGAATCTTACAAAATTTATAGCTATTTTACTGGAGGTGAAAACGCTGGAAATGAAAATGTTGGAGGTGAAAATGGTGGAAGTGAAAATGCTGGAAGAGGTGTCTCGGGTGGTAACGTGGTTTAGTTTGGAAAATGGAGAGATATGTTGGGATTGGTAACAATTCGGAAATACTTAGTACAACCATCTTTGGATTTAGGTTTTATGTTGTGATTGTATTACTCGGAAATACTTAGTACAACCATATTTGGATTTAGGGTTTATGTTGTGGGTGTATTACTCGGAAATACTTGATGCGGTCAATATCTTCAAACGACGTCTCGTTTGAGTTAATGCGGTCAATATCTTCAAACGACGTCTCGTGTCCCCCAAACGTGATAAAGCGGATTGTTATTTAACGTAGACCCAAAGAGTTTCTGAAACAGAATCCCATTCATTCATCTACTATGGCTAGGCAAAGCGGGTTTTCTGATTTGCCCATAGAGATGAAAAACGAAATACTAAAGAAGGTAGTCAGTTCTAGCACTCGTGATTACTGTAGGGTTTTAGTGGCAAGTAGGGATTTTTACCAGATCTCCAAGGATCCAATCTTCCTTCGGACCGTGGATTTTCTAAGCGTGCCCACACCTTGGTTCTTTGATATGGCATGGATAAGAATGTTCAATGACATATGTTTGGCAGAAGGTAATCATACGGCTCTATTTGAAAGAGGTCTTTCAATTTTTTTTCTATGACCAGGATATAGAGGCAGGGATGGCAATGCTTAAGGCATCATCGGAAGCAGGATTCTCGTTGGCAAAATATTGCCTCCAAATGCTTGTCCTCATCATGTCCGGATGCGACGTGAGCTTAACATCTGTCCCAGATTTTACACGGGCCTAATCAGAAGAAATGTGATTACGAATTGAAAGAGCAAGCCCTAGAGAACCCCCGTATGTAACTCCAGCACATTTTGGAGAGAGGATTACATTGGTGGTGGAAAAAATTAATAACTTGCATTGTTGAAGTGGAGACATTCACCCATTAATAATTATGATGGGATATGCAGACGTGCCCCCCGATTGGTGCCATTATTGCCACTGGACAATGGAGGCGGCAAAATTCCAGTTGGATATTAGAAATCACTTCGTGAAAGAGTGGCCAACTTGATCCATCAGAGTGAAAATTTGTTTTTGTTTTATTTAAGTATAACTCGTATAACTTTGTAAAACAACGTATTGTTTTCTCTCCTCAGTCTTTTGTTCAAAGTTCTCTTTCTCGTTCAAAGTTCAAAGTTCTCTTTCTCGTGTATGTAAAGAGTAAAAGTACCTCGTATCAAGAGGATATAATATGAGTTATTCTCAAAAAGTCAGAGAATGTTCGTCGGGAAAGGGAAATAGTAAAAACTATGTAAAAGGGAGATAAAGAAGAAAAAACTAAGGACAGATAGCGGGCTCATTCAACAAACCCAGTTAATATAAACGCTCTAGTTTTGGTCAGGAAAACCTGGTATAACTACGCTCTAGTTATACTCATTTGTTGTTCTGTCAACCACAAATAATTGTGAACTGGGGAGGATAAGCAAGAGCGAAAAAGTTGTGAAAAAAAAAGTGAAAGTAGTACTTTTAGGGCAGAGAATGTTGTGTAAAAGTTAAAAACACGATGGAATGTTCGTCGGAAGAAGAGAAAGGTGATCATGTGTCAGGTAGATTAATATTATAATAATAGGAAATAGGATTAAAAGAGACTCGTTTCCAGGTGACGTCGTTTTGAAAAAGTTAACCAACCCTTAACCACCAATAGACCAATTTAAACCGATTTCATAATTTGGAGATGGCAAAATACGACCACGATAATAATCTGTAATCTGTATTTTAAAATATGATCGTTTTCATGCTAACACTTCTCAGGGACTAGTAAACATTGTTTTAAACAACTAAAAATAATGAAGAAATAATACGAATCTCACCACACCCGATACTTAAGTGTCAATCTCTTTCTATAGTCACATTGTCAAGCTTAGGCCATCAATGATGGAAAGAATACGTATCATACTTTTCCTCGAATTTTGTTTGATGAACAAGTTGATAATTGATGTGATGTTGTCGTGAGGGTGTCAAGTTTTACCCTAAATGAAATCAATAGCCGCAAGTGCACAGCTGATCGATTGTAGTACTTAGGGATCGAATCCACAGGGAAGGAGGATCTTTCCTGCAAAAGCCTTCGAAAGAAATATGAAGTAAGGAAGTCTAGAACCAGGCGAGTTTTGTGAGGGTTTTGGTGGTGTGTTTAAAACGTAAAAACGAATCCTAAAGAGAAAATACGATAATTAAAATGACCTAATAACTAAACTTAACGAAAATGGGTAAAAACGAGAAAAACGGCTAAACCTAATTGCTTTAATAAAAATCGATTGAAAGGGAATGAAAATAGTGAACTAAAGCTTGAAATAAAACGGTGTAAATCTATAAGAAAAAAAGCGCTTGGGTTCAGGGAATTTTTCTCAGGGGTATGAACGATTCAAAACATTACTAGAGAATAAATTTGATAAGTATTTCGTCTCTCCTCTTCTCCTCTTAAAAACGACCTAAATGACATGTATCTATAGTCTCCAATACTCTCTGGTGTCTAGGGTTCCGGAATTGAGGCTGAGAAAATGATACGGGCTTTAGAAATGGGCCTTCAAAGTCGGAGTTTGCTGGCCGCGGTCGGGATGTGCGTGACCGCAGGGAATGGGTGGCTGGCCGCGGTCGCGGTGGTTGTGACCGCGGGGAATGGATTGTTGGCCGCGGGTGGAAACGCTTGCCGGCTGGTTTACGGGAAATCTTGCTCTTCGCGTATCTTTTGATTGAACCGTTGGATTGCCAAGCTGTAAAGTGTGCTGGAAAGCTGGTACTTTTATCTTTAAGATCTCCAAATTTGAGCTGGATCAGACGGTGAGAAGGCCTTAAATCGGGGGTGAACTTCTGACAGTTTGACTCTGAGCTGAAATCTGGTTTTTCTATCCATTTTGTTAAGCTTTTCCCAAAGTTACCTGAAAAGAGTCTTGGAACTACAAATACTATACAAAAACGTAATAAAAGTACTTAAAAGCAATTAAAAACATAGAAAAAAATATTTCAATACGATCCACAAAAGTGGTAAAAATACGGTGTTATCAACTCCCCTAGACTTAAACTTTTGTTTGTCCTCAAACAAAGCAAAAGCCTAAACTAGTTAAGTGAAAACAAAAATAGGGAATGCACAAATCTCAGAGACATGAACTCCTAAACTAGGACCAATGATCGTGCATCAATCCACAACTTAGTCTAGAAAATTCTCACCAATACACAAAAGATACTAGTCCACTTTTTCCGTCATGCAAAACTTAAACAATCTAAATCTTGATTCCAGTCAACTAGCTCTCTACATTCATTAAGTTCAATAGTGAGTTCTCATTAAAGACATCATCCAGGGTAGACGGCGTTTGGCATTAAAAGGGCTGTTTAAGTGGTGGAGTTAAAGTGTTTTGGGTTACCTGATGAATCTGGAGGATGCAAGATAATATGCAAAACCGCAAGAGAGATAAGGACCTGTTGAGGACCACAATTTTCAGTCATTTCTTCTTGCCAAATGTTGTTGCATAATCCTTCCTCCTTTGTTGTAAACAGCTATTCCCCCAGACTTAGATTCTTTCCGGAAATCAGAAAATGATCTCCAAAACTCCATAAAATCGAACTCCAGTTGCCTTGTGACTTAAAATTCGACCTCTCTAGACACTCTAAGGCTTTTATTTCCTTTCTTTTCTTATTTTCGGATTTTTTTATTTTTTATTTTTTTTTTTGAAAGGAAATGCCTTTTAAAGAGAGAGAGACTAGAGGACGAGATTGTACCAAAATTTGGGATTTTTCTAAGGCAAACTGAGCTTCCTCTTGTGTTGAATCCTTCCACGAACTTTTCCGGCAAATCGCAGGTCTCTGTCCTTGGTGACTAAAAACTGCGTCGTTCCTCTTTCTCTCCAACGTTTTTGCACTTATCTGCATATAAGACAATAGAAAACAAGAGTGCATGTGGTTTGAAAGAGGACTGGTTAAGGTGGGGAACTAGCTAAAGATGAACTAGCCATTCAGGATCAACAGAGAGTGGTAAAAAGGGTAAAAGAGTCCTGAATGTATGATTCGTTTCCCTGGTCTAATGCTTCAATGAGAGAATTAAGTCCAAATTAAGTCCAAATAAAACAGAGCTAGTGTATTCCTTCATCTAAATCGAAATCATTCAAATAAAACAGTTTCTGTGAAGACATCTTTGTCCATATTAGCAAATAAAATCCTCCGGTTTGGCCAGTCCATTATAGCTCCGGAAGTTGCTAGAAAAGACCATCCGAGAATCACTAGATATGTTGCGTCTCTCGTCTCGACAATGTAGAAGTCGACAAGCACTATGCAATCTCCTATTCTCAAAGGAATTTCATGAGCTATTCCTTGAGGCGTTGCATTGGAATCTTCAGCTAGACTAATCTTTGCTCTAGTCTTGCGCAGGTGTTTAATAACAACTCTCAAAGCAATTGCATTGGACATCATGTTAAGACAAGCTCCAGAATCACAAAGCACGTTTTTAAACATTTCTCCTCTAATAGAACAAGAGATAAGGAACTGACCTACACCTTCGATTTACCTCTTCTGGCATGATTGAACAAGTCTTCTATCTCAAGGGTTGATTCCTTGCTCTCACAGAAGTAATGGCCTATCATGAAGTCCTTGCAAGCTCTGGCAAAAGTAATTCCTTCAGGCAAATTTTGGACTATATTATTGAATTCATCGAGCTTTTCTTTGCTGATTTTGTTGGTGTAGTGGCTGCAGTCTTCGGGCTTTTTGAGGTGAATCGCATAGACAGCTGATTTTGGTGTTGTCATGTATCGAGCTCGCATAAAGTATCTATGGATATCCTCTTTAGACTCCTTGCAGTACCTGGAAAAGACTTGCAAACGACCAAGCTTCCAGATTTCATCAAAGCTTAGGTGAGCAGGGAATGACCTGACCACGTTGTTGAACTCCATGAGCTTCTCTCTACTGATATTGTTGGTGATCAATTGAATTTTCTCCTGAACTGTCTTCTGAGGAATATCCAGTGTTTGGATCTTCTACAAACAACCCATACTCTTCATCTTCAGAGTATTGTTCTTCATACTCATCTTCACAGGATAAAGCCATGTTGCAGGGCCATGACTTGTCCTCGTCTTCAGATCTTTGGGTGCTGATGGAGCAAACCAGTTGTTGATGGAGTGGTTTAGTCATCCCAGGAGGTGCATCAGACGCACAGCTGCTTGTATGAGCTGAACAGGACTGTTTTGGAACGTTTTTCCGGTTGGCTTTGACTGCAGGGGATGCGACCGCGGGAAAATGCCCATGGGCCGCGGGTAGACCAAGCACGACCGCGGGAGAAGGTATCTTGGCCGCGGTCGGAAGCGACGCGACCGCGGGAAAGTGTCTCCGAGTTGATTTGCTGATGTTGCTTGCTCCTTTGCTTCCTGGATGATCTCATGGGTCTTTTGGCTTGATGTACTTCCTCTCTGGACTTGAGTCTTTAGTTTTGGTTGCTGGAATCTGCTCTCCAAGTCCTTGTATGATATCCTCAACCTTTTCTTCAACTTCATCAAGAGCATAGACTACTTTGTCCATGGTTGAGTCAAGTTCTTCGGTTTTGTCAATGACTTTGTAAACCTTCTCTGAAACTTCGACTTTGAAGTCATAAGACTCGTTCTTAGCTTCGTTTAGGGCTTTGTCCACATCATCAAGTTTGAAATCCAGGTCCATGACTTTGTTTTTGGTGTTGCGGAGCTCGTAGGTGTGCTTCGCTTGCTCTTCCTCCATGGTGTCGAACCTGTTAGCGATCATAATTGCGTCCTTTGTTGCTCGTTCTTCTATTGATTTGACTTGTGAAGCTAGGTTATCAATCTTCTCATTGAAAACTTTTGATATCCCGTCAATCCTTTCGTTTAGAGCGGCTGTAGCTGTTGCTTGAGCTTCTATGAACTGCTTGATCACGCCTTCGAGCTGACTCAATCTGTTACTGAGCTGGACGTTCTCATCTTGGTGGAGAACCTGGTGAGGTAGGCGATACATAGGATATCTAGGGTTTGCCATTGGAGGTACGTATGGCTCGTTCTGGAACGTTCTGTAGTCTTCGGTTTGAATTTCTTCGTAGATATCGCGTAAGTACTGCTTCTCTCTGCGTCTGGTGGCTTGAGGAGTGTTGTAAAAACCTTCTTCATAGTATGGATTTCGATTTATAGGATCCATATCTTCTGAAATGGAAACAAAATAACCGAAAAATGGAAATATGCAGAAAAAGGGGTTCTAGAGTCGATTTACCAACCTTTCTTAGGGTTTTGCAGAAAAGAAACGCGTGCCTTCCCCAGCAACGGCGCCAAAAACTTGATGTGGTGTGTCGTGAGGGTGGCAAGTTTTACCCTAAATGAAATCAATAGCCGCAAGTGCACAGCTGATCGATTGTAGTACTTAGGGATCGAATCCACAGGGAAGGAGGATCTTTCCTGCAAAAGCCTTCGAAAGAAATATGAAGTAAGGAAGTCTAGAACCAGGCGAGTTTTGTGAGGGTTTTGGTGGTGTGTTTAAAACGTAAAAACGAATCCTAAAGAGAAAATACGGTAATTAAAATGACCTAATAACTAAACTTAACGAAAACGGGTAAAAACGAGAAAAACAGCTAAACCTAATTGCTTTAATAAAAATCGATTGAAAGGAAATGAAAATAGTGAACTAAAGCTTGAAATAAAACGGTGTAAATCTATAAGAAAAAAAGCGCTGGGGTTCAGGGAAGTTTTCTCAGGGGTATGAACGATTCAAAAAACATTGCTAGAGAGTAAATTTGATAATATCTTAGCTTAAACTTTTCGAACTGGAGTCACGGACGTATGAATACGCCACTGTCGTGATCATAGACAACTATCTCTCTCAACCCTGACCAGTAGGTTTCCACTCTGGTCCTGGAAAAGAAGAGATGCATTATGATTAAGACTCGTCAGCATTCACAAATCGCCCATAGGTAGGTTTCCACTCCTATGTTTGTTTTGCTCTCCCAAACTAGATCTGACACCGGATGAACACTTTCGTGTCACCAAGCATCTGGATCAGATTGTAGTTCATGACGCTACTCTCATGCAGTAAAAACGAATTCAGAAGAAAAAGTTCTAAGATTCGGCTCAATAGCCAATGGAATCCTCACCGAACATATATAACCCCATCGAAAATCCCTTAGACCCAACAATAAAACTACTCAGACATGATAAACGAAATCAAAAACATAGTATTAAAAAGTAGTACAGAAACCGAAATTGAAAAAGAAAGAATAAGGGTTCAAGAGACAGATCTCTCTCTCCCTAAAACCTAAAAACAAAGCTTAAAGTAAAATTTCTGTAAAGTATTTCGTCTCTCCTCTTCTCCTCTTAAAAACGACCTAAATGACATGTATTTATAGTCTCCAATACTCTCTGGTGTCTAGGGTTCCGGAATTGAGGCTGGAAAAATGATACGGGCTTCAGAAATGGGCCTTCAAAGTTGGAGTTAGCTGGCCGCGGTCCGGATGTGTGTGACCGCGGGGAATAGGTGGCTGGCCGCGGTCGCGGTGGTTGTGACCGCGGGGATTGGTTTGTTGGCCGCGGGTGGAAACGCTTGCTGGCTGGTTTACGGGACATCTTGCTCTTCGCGTATCTTTTGATTGAACCGTTGGATTGCCAAGCTGTAAAGTGTGCTGGAAAGCTGGTACTTCCATCTTTAAGATCTCCAAATTTGAGCTGGATCAGACGGTGAGAAGGCCTTCAATCGGGGGTGAACTTCTGACAGTTTGACTCTGAGCTGAAATCTGGTTTTTCTATCCATTTTGTTAAGCTTTTCCCAAAGTTACCTGAAAAGAGTCTTGGAACTACAAATACTAGAAAAACGTAATAAAAATACTTAAAAGCAATTAAAAACATAGAAATAATATTTCAAAACGATCCATAAAAGTGGTCAAAATACGGTGTTATCAATAATTTGCTATTATAACCAATTATGAAACGTATTACCGGAATATAGTCTTGAAATTTCAGTATTACTGCGAATATGGTATATCCACCAAAAGTAATACTATGTGGACGATGTGTATAATTGGAAAACAAGGCACAATTACGTTTTAAATTTCCAGTTACAATAAACGACATGTGTCCATATTACAATAAATTATGTCAACCACATATGAGCTACGACAGGTGTTCTTTAGCTGAACACGTGTCTATGTGTCAGGTAGAATATTATTATAATAATAGGAAATAGGATTAAAAGAGACCCGTTTCCAGGTGATGTCGTTTTGAAAAAGTTAACAAACCTTTAACCACCAATAGACCAATTTAAACCGATTTCATAATTTGGAGATGGCAAAATACGACCACGATAATAATCTATATTTTAAAATATAATCGTTTTCATGCTAACACTTATCAGGGACTAGTAAACAGTGTTTTAAACAACTCAAAATAATGAAGAAATAATACGAATCTCACCACACCCGACACTTAAGTGTCAATCTCCTTCTATAGTCACATTGTCAAGCTTAGGCCATCAATGATAGAAAAAATACGTATCATACTTTTCCTCAAATTTTGTTTGATGAACAAGTTGATAATTTGCTGTTATAACCAATTATGAAACGTATTACCGGAATATAGTCTTGAAATTTCAGTATTACTACCAATACGGTATATCCACCAAAAGTAACACTATGTGGACGATGTGTATAACTGGAAAACAAGGCACAACTACGTTTTAAATTCCCAGTTACAATAAACGACATGTGTTTTCACTTGAACACGTGTCTTATTGGGTAGAACAAATAGACCCCACTACAATTATTTATTATTTCCTGGATTTATCCACGAAACTCAAATTTGTTTTTCCCGTTCAAAACATACATTTCCAATTTTGAGTTTCCCTTCCAAAACAGACTTCCAAATTTGAGTTTCCCCCAACATCAAAATACATAAAAATATTTGGGTTTATGCACAAATCACAACCAAAACACAAAACACTCAGTTGTTTGCAAAAAAAAAAATTCTTGCAAGAATGCCAAGTCTCGGCTCGTCGTCCGACTCGGAGATTTCAAGCGGGAGCCCTCAACCCGAATTGTAGGAAGATTCTCGAATCGCGCGATTCTGTTATTGTCATCGTAAACCAATCATCAAAACTTCCCATACCGTTTTGGATCCGGGACGAAGATTCTTCGCTTGCAATAAGGAATACGTAAGTTCAGCTGTTGATTGATTTTAATTTCGTACCAAAAATATTTATACAGTTTGTGTCTTGTAGAACCCTGGATGTCATCTCTTCAAGTGGTGTGATGAGGCGATTCTAGAAGAGATTGCAGATGTTCGGCATGATTTGACCGAGATGCAAGGATGGAGTGGTTGGACTAGAACCATGAACCGGATTCACTCGACGGAGATTTCCCAGCTACAGGAATCGGTAAACAACCTGAAGGAGGAAATGGTTGAGGCAAGGAGGTCTCATGCTCTCCTTTATGAGATGGTTTGTGACTTGGTTTTCAAAGAAATGGATAGGGAATTGGAACAGACGCGACGAACTAAGATATTTAAGGAAGTTAAGGACATGGTTGTTTTATCTGTTCTTGTTGTGGCCTCGGTTTCTTTAACTATCTACCTGCTCAAGTAGTTACGATTCATGGTTGTACTCAAGACTTACTCAATTTTCCGAAAAAAATATGTGGTTACACCAAATGATACCGAGTATTACATATTTTCGATTATCCGATAAATATGTGGTTACACCAAATGATACCGAGTATTACATATTTTTGATTATCCGATAAACATGTGGTTACACCAAATGATATTGAGTATTACATATTTTTGATTTTCGGAATTACATGTGGTTACACCAAATGATACCGAGTATTACATATTTTCGATTATCCGATTAACATGTGGTTACACCAAATGATACCGAGTATTACATATTTTCGATTATCCGATAAACATGTGGTTACACCAAATGATACTGAGTATTACATAATTTCGATTTTCGGGATTACATGTGGTTACACCAAATGATACCGAGTATTACATATTTTGATTTTTGGAAACACATGTGGTTACACCAATTGATACCGAGTATTAGGGTTTCCTTATTACGGATTCCTTATGTATCGACTGAGATAATATAGTTGATAGAATAACATAGAGAATTTTACTAATATTTTTTTGTAAATTATAAAATATTATTTTACTGTCATAATATTTAAATAATAAAATATTTTACAACGGAATATAGTAAAACATAAAATTTATTATTTTATTTTTAAAAACACAATGAATTAATTCATGGCGTGTGCCTCGGTCATCATGCGGGCCTCCTTCTTGAACCGCTCCGATTTCAAGATGCACATGCGTGCGACGTCTGCGAGGTAGTTGTCCTCTTCCTCGACCTTAAGGTGAAACAGCATGTCATGGAGCGCTTGGAGGAGTTTCTTCACCGTCGTTCCAAACTTCCAGGTAGCGGTGACGAGTAGCGAATGGAAGACGCGGGGTTTGTCGATGTTGGGGTGCAGAATCGGCGTCTTCCACGAAACCATTGGTGGCTTGAAGGGGTAATCCGGTGGGAAACGGATGGAGATGAAGAAGATGCCCCCTTCGTATGGACTACTAGGGGGGGCCCAACAGCGTTGCTTGCCATTCGTAAATGTCTTCCGCCACCGGCCCTGCTCTGAACCCACTCGCCGGAAACCGCACCAACTCCCTCAGATGATTCATGGTCCACGCTTTAGGGGCCATTTTGAAGTGATAAAGAGAGCAACGATGGCACTAAATAGAGAAAAGAGGATTTAGAAGATAGATATGAGTGAGAGAGAGAGCGAGTTATATTTATGGAAAGAGAAAGGCAAAACCGTAGGGTGTGCCTCATATAATAAATATCCTTCAAAACCGTTCAGCCTTATCGTGCGGAGCAGTTAAAAGCCATATCTTTCTCTCCCCTACTAAACCCGAAAATATTTATTTACTTAATGCATTGAGTAAAAATCAAATACAGTGTTGGTAGTTGTACCAGTCTTACTGCAGTTAATGAAAGCATTAACAGCCGTAAGACTAGTACAACTACCAACACTAATGCAACGATTAAACACTTCGATTAGATAGTTTTTATTATATATTAATTTATTCACTTCTCTTTTTACAGAAATAAATAAACGCGTTGTTCCCTCTTTCCTCGTTTTCCATGCAACGCGTCTATACAATAAATCAGGTAAGTAAATGCTGAGTAGACACTCCAAATATCATCCAGAGAACATTGTCTATACACGAGATATTGTACTTCTAGCATTCTTCAAGTAGTCTCATCGTTTCTAACAATACATAAACAAAATGGAGAAATCAGATGGAAAAAAATATGATGAGAATGGACGCTAATCATCAACCCACCACCTTTGAACATGAGAGTTGGTGTGGTGGAACCTAAGTTGCCACCTTCGCCAACTGATTCTAAGATCGAGTAAGCAGATCTCTGGGAACAACTCAAGCAAAATCTTCCAAAGGTAATATATTCTCTCTGTTTAATGGTTTATAAAATATGTTCTGATCATGAGTGAAAATTTATATATATATATATATATATATATATATATTTTTTCAGGAGAAGGACAAAGACATCTCAGTCGATAAACCTCCCCACAAACGTTGTACAAAACCGGAACACGAATTGATTCTGGATCTGGAGATAGGATTGAAGTGCATGCATTGCAGATTCGTGGAGAGAGAAATTCAAAACATGGACACATCCGAATGGGTAAGTAATTAGTCTTTTTTTTTGGTTATGACAAATCTCAAAAAAGTTGAAATGTATATGACTGGAAAATAATCAGGTGATGTTGTTTGGCTATATGATTTTAAACATAAGTGAGATTTTCTACGTTTCTGTTCGAAGGGAGAGATGAAGAAGATAAAGAAGAAGATAAAGAGGAAGAAGTCTGGAATGTCATCGAATTACAAATGAAGCCTATTTTTTTTTAAAAAAAAGTCATATATGTAATCTCCTATTTTGTTTCCTCAGAACCTTGATATTTATGGTAATTTGGTAATTTATCTTTGGAGAAATTATTTCTGGTTGGTTTAAAATTTTAATAAGAAAAATTGACAATAACTTGATGATATATAACATGACAACAATTTAGTAATCCAGACATAATGTTCGAATATCGCAGTATATGAGTAAAAATCAATCAGTAAAAACTCAATAAATTAATATTCGATAAATTAATAAACTTGATTAATTAAAAAATTTCTTTGGTCCCAAATTTATGTTTTGGTTCAATTAATTTCATTATAAATTAATAACTCTCTCTAAAAATATAAGAGTCCCAATTTTATTAATTTAGAGGATAGAGTTTATATTTTCGATAACGCATTAACGAGAGTAGCAGTTATTCCGATATTCCTCTCTCTCTCTCTCTCATATGGTCACGTTTATTCGACGTGACTACTCACTTCCTCTCACTTCCTCCAGTTTCTATTATTTAAGTTCGCAAAGAAGTTCCGAAATCCATTCTACTTCTTCATTACTTTCCCAAATCCATCACTTTTTCCTTCGTCCCGTCTCTTAGGGTTCCTCTCAGATTTTCCTTTTATATTACAAAATCCATCATTTTCTCTTAGGGTTTCAGAACTTTTCTCCACAAAACTCGGCCTCGGCCACTTTTATATATAAATCCATGGCAGAGTACTCCTACCTACTAGCCCTACCAGACGAACTACTGGAAAAGGTTCTAGTGAAGTCGGCTAACACAATTGGTGACCTTATACAGATTCGCTCGATTTGTCATAGGTTCAACGACTGCACCAGAGGCCCTGGCTTCTACGCTGAAGTTGATCCCTTTAATATGGGTTATCCAGAGGATCAAGATGTCCATCTCATCATCGATGTCTTCAGAGAGTTCTATGATGCACGAAATCCAGGCATGATTTTCATGTGAGGTATGCAACTCTTTTTTCATCGAAAAGATTTTGGAGGGATTCTACTGATCAAGGAAGCGGCGGATAGAGGGTACACGCATGCAGTATATACTCTGTTCAAAAACTCGGCCGCCTAGCCGCCTAGTCGGCCGCCTAGGCGCTAGGCGATGGGTGACCGCCCCGACTAGGTGCTAGGCGGCGGCTCTAGGCGGTTCTCCGATTTTTCACCACCTAAAACCGCCTAGAACCGCCTAAAACCACCTAAATCCGATTAAAAAATAAAATTATCGCCTAATTTTTGAAAATCAACCCAAAAAATCTCAAAAAAATTGAAATTGGCCCAACTTTATTAATAAAATTTCCATATTTTTTTCTGAAATCGGCCTAAAATCAACCTTATTATTTTTCTTTCCCAATTAAAAACAACATCACATTCAATACTTAACCAATTAACGATTTTGACGACCTAATCCCTAATTAATAATTTCAATTCAACTAAATTACAATAAAATCAAATCAAAATCAAAATCAAATATAAGCGAGTTTAAGTTCCAAAATCATCTAAAAAAAAATATAAATAATTAAAAATTAAATTTAATATAAATTAATCAAAAAATTAATCACTGATTAATCAGCGATTAATCACCAATTTTTGACCTAGGCGCTAGTCGGAGCCCGTCTGCCCGCCTACCGCCTAGCGATTTTTTGAGCACTGAGTATATGTCTACGGGATGTTCATGAAACTTGTTATGGAACATCCCGAGGGTGATGAGTACCTCAACAAACTAAGCCGGGAAACAATAAGGAAGTGCACCTGCGACATCGTTGAAGAAGTATATTGATATATTCATAAACTGCATCATTTAATGTACATATTTAAGTCCAAATTATGTCTCATTTGCATACATTTTAGGTCTTTAGGCATTGTTTTAGGACTTAGGAGATGCATTAGGTTCCAATGAGTATTTGCATGTTTTGAGTGTTTATCAGGTGTATTTGGAGTTATTTGGAGCTGAAAAGATGAATCCAGGAAGTGGAATGGTGATCAAAGCTTGAAAAATGGTGAAATTGGGTCTTTGGAGGTTATCAGCCATCCTCGCGCACCAGGAAGGTTTTTCTCGGCCAAAACGCGTACCGCGGGTGGATTTTTACTGGCCAAAACGCGTACCGGCTAAAGGATTTCTCGGCCAAAATCTCCGGGTGCAAACACGTCTCCGAAATTGCCTGTCCGGGGAACCTTCCGGTCCGATACAGCTGTCGGGTGCTTCATCGAAGTTGGAGAGGATTGGATCACGGTTCCCTATCAAGTGGAATCATGGAATTCGGACACGTGAGAAGAAAGTTAAGCTCGTCGGAAGGTACCCCTGTCTCGCTGCTGTTTTGGACCAAGCCGATGAGCTCTGAAGAATGCGACGGACGGTGCACTTCCAGGCCGATTCAGTTTCCGGGGCCTTCATGAGAATGAGAGACATTTGAGTCCTCTTTCCAGAACGTCCGAGATCATTCAATTCGAAGCTATGAGCAGGAAGATACGGTCTCCGGAATGGACACACGTCTAGACGCCTCTCTCTGATCGTGTAAATTCACTGCAAAGATCAGCCCTCCAGGAAGTCTTCCACTTCCCAAGCACCAAAGCTTCCTTGGTAAAAGTTTGAGATATATGAGTCCTCTATCCTCTTCAACCGGAATCACTCAATTCGGACAAGTATTTTAGAAGTTACACTCTCCGGAATGCGAAGTGCTCCAAGCTGCTCTGAATGCTGCGAGAAAGCCTTGCGACTTGGTTAACTCGCAGGCCTGAAAACGAATGCCTGGAAATTGATGATGCGAGTTGAGAAGTGCGGGTAAGCTATCAATGGATGAGGTCTGAGGCTCCCGAGCAAGAAAATTGCTATGTCCACAATACTGCGACTTGGGCATGCTACCTGGGAGACGCTGGAACCAAGCTGCATGATCACTCGCAAATTACTCCGGGTTGGGCGTGCTGGCTGGGAGCAAGGAGACCAGGCCGCACGGTTTGTACATTCCCCAGAAACCGCCTTGGTCCTGCGAGTTGAAGAAGAAGAAGATTAAGCCGCAGCAAGACTCGCAAAACACTCCTACTTGGACGTCGGCTAAGACAAAGCGATTTAAGTCTCACAAGACAAGTTCTTCATCTACTGCGACTTGGGCATGCTACCTGGGAGACACTGAACCAACCCGCAGTATTTCCACATTACCCACTAAAGCCGGGTCAGGACCCGGTTTGTTCCGGGCTGACCCGGTTCATTAGCACTTAGTATATATAGCTTTATGGAGAAAAACCCTAGACACTTTTTCTTCTATCTTAGTTTCTCTCTAATTTTCTTTCCTTTTTAATGTAAAAACGTTTTTGATTAAGAGATATCTTGCTGATTTAATCATCTTAAGGCTGTTTCTTATCATCTCATCATCTCATTTCTGCTTCTAATCATGATTAACATCATCTTTTGCAAAAGATTAGATGTGTTCTTCATGATTAGTGAGTAGTCTTCTCTTAAACTTCTAGGTGTGTAGATTAGGGTGCTTAGATGTTTGATTTGTGATGTTTATGGTCTAGATTCTCATTACATTTCTTTAGTTAGCTGCTCTTAATGCTAGATCTCTCATTATAAGCTTGATCTAGAACTTAGGCATTTCTCCACCCACAAGGTGTTTGATGAAATGCCTGAATGAGCTAACTTAAGGGTTTATGCCTTTTTCATCATGGGAATGATTTGTTAAATGCATGAATGACATATTAGAACTGTTTCCTAATGCTCATTGATTCATATTTCACAAATGATGATTTGGTTTGAAAGTGGATTAGTGTAGAGATTAATGCCTTCATGAGAGGATTAGTCTAGATTAGAGTTCTAAGTTGAAATGTTTGAGATCATGTGATTGCTTGCTATGTCTTTCTGTGTAAGATTCAGTCTTCTTGGTTGAGAGATTGTTTGGTCACTTATTAGGCTTGATGCATTATGCTTGTTGATTGCTTGATTATATCTAATGGTTGTTAGACTTGATTAAGTGATTAGCAAAGGGATTATTGTCATGGGAATGAATTAATCTGATTAAGAAGCCTAGACTAAAGAGTAGCAAGTGTTGCATTATGTTCTTAGCATCATGATTCAATATCTAAAGCACCCTAATCAATGATCACATCTAGAGGTTTAGCTTTTATCATTTGCTTAATCATCATCACTTTGTTTTGTTTGCTTGCTTTGTTTATTTCATTAATCATTGCTTGTTTGTTTCTTGTTTATGCTTTCTTGTTGCTGGTTTCACCAAACTCATCTTTTATTCAGCTTGACTTAAGAACTTGTCACATAAACTAGTGTCTAGCAAACACACATTTGGATTGACACCCTTTGTACTACAAGTGACATAAGGGATTGATAACCCTTATTAAGGCCTTGAAAACCTTAGTTATCAATTGGCGCCGTTGCCATATTGTGTGGGGATTGTTAGCATTAGTTTCTGATATAGTTTTTGAGATCAAGTTTCTTTTGTTTTACTGATCACCTTTCAAGCTCTGTCTTTGTTTTCAGGTTTATGATCACAAGAAGCCAAGCCAGAAGACCAAGAGAAAGAGCTGTTCACTTGGAGAGGTTAGGAGTGAATCAGCAAGTTGGGAATGAGCATCAGGCTCAAGAAGCTGATCACGGTCAAAGAGCTGGTAATGGGATTGGAATTCAGGCTCAACAGGCTCAGGTCCATCAGGGACACGCTCATGGTAACCAGAACCAAGACCTACCTCATGTTAACCAGCCACAGCCCCACCCAAACCCACCCTTACGTCATCAGCCTCCACCAGTATTTGTTGGTGAGAATGACCGAGCTTATGCACACCAGTATGGAGCAGGAATCAGGCCACCTCCTGTCCAAAACAACAACTTTGAGGTGAAGGCCTCTTTAATCAATATGGTCCAGAATCAGAAGTTCCATGGCTTACCTATGGAGGATCCCTTGGAGCATCTGGATCAGTTTGACAGAGTTTGTGATCTCACTAAGATCAATGGGGTATCTGAAGACAGCTTCAAACTGAGATTGTTCCCATTCAGCCTTGGAGATAAGGCACATCAGTGGGAAAAGAACCTCCCAAGAGGATCCATCCACACATGGGAGCAATGCAAGATTGCCTTTCTATCCAAATTCTTCTCAAGCTCAAGGACTGCAAAGCTAAGGAACCAGATTTCCAGCTTCACTCAACATTCTAATGAGATCTTTGGAGAAGCTTTGGACAGGTTTAGAAGCTACACAAATAAGTGTCCACATCATGGCTTTTCAGAAGCCTCCCTCCTTAGCACTTTGTATAGAGGAGTTGTTCCTAAGATCAGGATTCAGTTGGACACAGCATCAAATGGAAATTTCTTGGCAAAAGAAATCAATGCAGCTATGGAACTTGTTGAGAACTTAGCCATGAGCCAAGACACTTATGGGGAAGATTATGATAGAAGCTATAGAGGAGAAGATTCTGGTAGATACCAAGGGCTGGAAGAGAAGTTTAAAGTGTTGAATATAAAGCTTGACAAAGCCCTAGCTGTCACTCAAAAGCCTATACACTATGTGAGTGAGGAGAAGAGATGCTTCACAAATATCAATGAAGAGGGTCTCACTCAAGAGGAGTTGCACTTCATTGGGAATCAAAACAAGTTCAATGGTTACAACAACTTCAACAACCACCAGAACTTTTCCTATAGGAGCAACAATGTGGCCAACCCCCAAGACCAAATATACCCTCCTCAAAGCTTTGTTCAACAGAATCAGTTTTAAGGTAACTCCCAAGGTCAACAGGGTTTTCAGCAACCAGCGGTTCAGAATCAAGGGAATAGCTTCACAAATCAAGTCAGCCTACAGCCAAAGGCTCCACCTCCTGGTTTTGGCCCACCAACTGTTCAACAAAGTCCTGATTTCAATGTTGTTCTCCAACAGCTCTTACTAGGACAACAAAAGATGGTATCTGACCTGGAGACATTGGGCGCTGAACTAAAGTCTATTAAAAAGAACAAGGGCATCTGCACTTCTGAACCACAAGTCTCTCTTCTTGGTAAAGCTCTTCAAAACTCAAAAGATTATTGCAATGCCATCTACTCCAATGATGACCATTCAGCTGTTGAGCAAGAGATTGAAGACCTCCTTTATGGTCAAGTTTGTACTGAGAATGCACACACTCAAGTGGATGAGGACACCATTATAGATGATTTCATGGGCTTCTTACATGAACTCAATGAGGACATTGAGAGCAAAAGTGTGGGGGCAGCCGGTTCAGTTCTTTCTGTTCAGCAAGGGAATGATTCAGTGTCTATTGAAACAAAGGAGCTGCCAACTGGTCGAGCAAAGCTAACAGATTGTGCCTCCACCTCTGAATCAACTCAGATGAAGCCCACCTCCCTCCCAAAGCTAGGCAACCCAGGGAAGTTCACCATCTCTTGCACTCTTGGAAACTTTAGAGTTGAGAATGCTTTGTGTGATTCAGGCTCAAGTGTGAGTATAATGTCTAAAGATATGATGGAGAAGCTAAAGGTCAAGTCTATAACGTCCTACCCTTCTTCTATCACCTTTGGTGATTCCTACTCCAAGAAACCATATGGATTTTTAGAAGACTATCCACTTCAAGTTGGTGAATGCATAATTCCCACTGATTTTGTCATCATGAAGATGAAGAAGACCAAAGAGCTCCCCCTATTGCTTGGAACTGCATTTCTCAGCACCACTGGTGCAATGATTGACTTTGATACTCAAAGAGTGGAGCTTACAAAGGTGGATAAGGATGCCTTTTACCCTGTTTAACCACCTTTAGCTGAATTTTGTGGATCAGTTGTTCAAGAGATAGAACCCCCTAAGGTACTTGAGATGAAGTATGTAGGAAGTGCTGGGATTTTAGGTGGATCCCAATCTCTCTCAGCTGTGGAAATGGAAAACGAACCTCACACCAACTCTGTTTACAAGGATGGGACTGAACAGCCATTGATCAGAGAAGAAGACATCTTGCTCTCATGGTCTCCTACACTTAGTGATCTAAGGATGATTAACACCAAAAGTGATGGCTCAGCATCAGAAGAAAAGAGTATTAAACCTGATCTTTCTTCTCAAGACTTTGATCTCACTCCTTGGGTTGATGATGATGGTTCTCTGAAGTATAAGCTGGATTGCAATGGGAAGCCAGGTCTGTTTGCTGAAGTGAGGGCATGTCTCACAAGGGCCATCTTTGATAAAGACCCAGATGGTATTCAAGAGCTGGTGGACAAAGGTCTCAAGGTGGGATCTCAAGGACAAGGGTCTAATGGTTCCCAAAGGCAGCAAACCAACTCAGCTTTCTTGCTCAGGACCATTGAAGTGCTAAAGAGCATCAGTGCTCAACCTCACCCCAGCTGAAAACAGGTTTTTCAAAGTCAAACTTAGTGACTTTAAACAAAGTGCTCTTGGGAGACACCCCAAGCTTATCCCTGTATATAATCTTTTTATTCTTTTCTCTCATTTCTTTTTATGTTTTAGGATCTTTTGATGGGTTTTGTGAGTTGGTCTCAGGTTCTAGGTGATTTTTGGAGGACATAGCTCAGTGATGAATGGAATGGAGCATGTGAAAGGGCTTAGAGAAGTGTCTAAGGTTTGAAAAGCTTGGAAGGCGCCTGAGTGCTACCTAGATGTGCGGCTTGGTGCAAGAAGAGCCCAGGTCGCAGCCCAACTCGCAAATTACTCCGGCTTGGGCGTGCTACCTGGTGTAAGAAGACCAAGCCGCACAAAACCATGAAGAGGCCCAAAGTGTTTAAGTCCCAAATACTGCGGCTTGAGAGTGCGGGTCAGAAGAGAGGAAGCTAGGCCGCACGTCCATTCGCAAATTACTCCGGGTTGGGCGTGCTGGCTGGGAGCAAGGAAACCAGGCCGCACCAAAAAGAAAAGTGGCCGAGGTGTTTAAGTCCAAAAACCTGCGACCTGGTGCTGCTACCTGAAACCCAAGGAAGCCAACCAGCATGAAGACTCGCAAATTACTCCGAGTGAGGCGTGCTACCTAGGGAGCAAGGAGACCAGGCCGCACCAAAAAGAAGAAAGGTCGAGGTATCTATGTCCCAAAGTCTGCGAGTTGGTCCAAGACAAGTCCAGGCCGCACAAGGGAGTTCAGGCCAAGCCAAATCCATCTCCAGTGGTGTCTGGCCTCATCTGGTGCAGATACTCACTCCCCTTTTGCACAAGAACCACACCAGGTATCACTCCAAATACTTGTAAATGAGCATTTAGCATTGTTCTTTATCTTTTGCATTTCATGTTTGATTTTTTCTCTTTCTCATGCTTTTATAACACAAGGGACTGTGTTATTTAAGTGTGGGGGAGGGGTTTTGTGTTTACTAATCATGTTTATTCTGCTCTTATTTTCCTTTTCACTTTGAGTCTCATTTTGCATTCATCTAAGTGCATATAAAAACCAAAAAAATGGAAAAATCTGAAAAAATTTCACAAAAAAATGCTCATGTAGTTGCATTCACATTTTAGGTTGAGTCTAGTTTGCATTTTCATATAGGTTGCATCATATGCAAATGGGAGTAATGATAGGTTCTTTCCTTGAGTGTACATCACTTTGAGAATTTGGATTAAATATGCTTGTGAAATGACTTATGTGCTTGCAAGGCTTGAAATGGTTTGAATCTGAGAAGCAAGTTTTAATTGAACTCAACTTTAATAAGTGAAAACCTTGAACTTGACTTGAAATGATCTTGTGATGCATTGTTTAAATAAGTTTGTGGATACCTATATACATATTTGAGCTAGAATCCTGTTTTTACCACCCTCTTCCTTAGCTCAAATAGCTGAGTCCACATCTGGATCAGTTTTCCTCACCCTGAACCCATCCTTCTTTCAAGCCAAATGTTTGTGTGTGATTGAAAGGCCACCTTGGATCAAACTTAGCAGAAAGTGTTAGGTTTAGAGCGACAAGGGCAAGTCACATTGAGAGCAAAAGTGTGGGGGAATACTTGTTGGTAAGTGGAAAGGAGAGATGAGTGGAAATAAAAGGAGAATGGTGAGAACTAGGGGATAGAAAAAGAAAAGAAATCAGTCTTGGAGTTTTGAGTCAAATAAAGTGAGCTCTAGTGTTTTGAAAAGAAAAAGTCTAGCCTCTAAGTGAAAAGAAAAGAAAAGAAGCCCAAGAGCTCAAATGTTTTAAAAAGAAAGAAAAAGAGGCTAGAAGTTACAAAAGAAAGTGAAAAGGAGCTATGTAAAATTTGAACTCCAAGACTTGAGTGTGAAAATGATAAGTGAGTCCCCTAGTGAGAGGAAAATGAGTGTGGAAAGTGAGGTTCTTGAGAGCTTGAGCAAGTGAGAAAGCTTTGAGTAGAGTGTGGGGTGGGATGAGTCCTTGCCCTTGTATGCATAGGTTGCTTTTTACCTTTAGCATTCTGCCAAAGTTTGATCATTCATAGAGAGATCCCCTTGCTGCATTGAACCCACTTAGGCGCTGATGAGAGCATTTTAGTCTCAGTACCTCACCCTAGCCAAACTTTGCTTGTTTGAACATTGCATCATTTGATCCACTTGGTAAAGAGCCTAATGAATGTCAAAGAGTTGAGGAATAAGAGAACTTGTGGAGATTACTGTTGAGTTGATACATCAGAGTATGGTCTTGCATTGCATATTGAGCATGATCTTGAATTCTCTTAGTGGTCACTTTTCTCTTTCAAAGGAAATATGAACTCCCAATGCATTCAACCTCTCTCTCTCATTTGTTCTTTTTGCTTGAGGACAAGCAAAGGATAAGTGTGGGGAGTTGATATATTCATAAATTGCATCATTTAATGTACATATTTAAGTCCAAATTATGTCTCATTTGCATACATTTTAGGTCTTTAGGCATTGTTGTAGGACTTAGGAGATGCATTAGGTCCCAATGAGTCTTTGCATGTTTTGAGTGTTTATCAGGTGTATTTGGAGTTATTTGGAGCTGAAAAGATGAATCCAGGAAGTGGAATGGTGATCAAAGCTTGAAAAATGTTGAAATTGGGTCTTTGGAGGTTATCAGCCATCCTCGCGCACCAGGAAGGTTTTTCTCGGCCAAAACGCGTACCGCGGGTGGATTTTTACCGGCCAAAACGCGTACCGGCTAAAGGATTTCTCGGCCAAAATCTCCGGGTGCAAACATGTCTCTGTCCGGGGAACCTTCCGGTCCGATTCAGCTGTCGGGTGCTTCATCGAAGTTGGAGAGGATTGGATTGCGGTTCCATATCAAGTGGAATCATGGAATTCGGACGCGTGAGTAGAAAGTTAAGCTCTTCGGAAGGAACCCCTGTCTCGCTGCTGTTTTGGACCAAGCCGATGAGCTCTGAAGAATGCGAAGGACGGTGCACTTTCAGGCCGATTCAGTTTCCGAGCCCTTCATGAGAATCCGAGACACTTGAGTCCTCTTTCCAGAACATCCAAGATCATTCAATTCGGAGCTATGAGCAGGAAGATACGGTCTCCGGAATAGACACATGTCTAGACGCCTCTCTCTGATCGTGTAAATTCACTGCAAAGATGAGCCCTCCAGGAAGCCTTCCACTTCCCAAGCACCAAAGCTTCCTTCGTAAAAGTTTGAGATATATGAGTCCTCTGTCCTCTGCAACCGGAATCACTCAATTCGGACAAGTATCTTAGAAGTTACACTCTCCGGAATGCGAAGTGCTCCAAGCTGCTCTGAATGCTGCGAGAAAGCCTTGCGACTTGGTTAACTCGCAGGCCTGAAAACGAATGCCTGGAAATTGATGATGCGAGTTGAGAAGTGCGGGTAAGCTATCAATGGATGAGGTCTGAGGCTCCCGAGCAAGAAAATTGCTATGTCCACAATACTGCGACTTGGGCATGCTACCTGGGAGACACTGGAACCAAGCCGCATGATCACTCGCAAATTACTCCGGGTTGGGCGTGCTGGCTGGGAGCAAGGAGACCAGGCCGCACGGTTTGTACATTCCCCAGAAACCGCCTTGGTCCTGCGAGTTGAAGAAGAAGAAGATTAAGCCGCAGCAAGACTCGCAAAACACTCCTACTTGGACGTCGGCTAAGACAAAGCGATTTAAGTCTCACAAGACAAGTTCTTCATCTACTGCGACTTGGGCATGCTACCTGGGAGACACTGAACCAACCCGCAGTATTTCCACATTACCCACTAAAGCCGGGTCAGGACCCGGTTTGTTCCGGGCTGACCCGGTTCATTAGCACTTAGTATATATAGCTTTATGGAGAAAAACCCTAGACACTTTTTCTTCTATCTTAGTTTCTCTCTAATTTTCTTTCCTTTTTAATGTAAAAACGTTTTTGATTAAGAGATATCTTGCTGATTTAATCATCTTAAGGCTGTTTCTTATCATCTCATCATCTCATTTCTGCTTCTAATCATGATTAACATCATCTTTTGCAAAAGATTAGATGTGTTCTTCATGATTAGTGAGTAGTCTTCTCTTAAACTTCTAGGTGTGTAGATTAGGGTGCTTAGATGTTTGATTTGTGATGTTTATGGTCTAGATTCTCATTACATTTCTTTAGTTAGCTGCTCTTAATGCTAGATCTCTCATTATAAGCTTGATCTAGAACTTAGGCATTTCTCCACCCACAAGGTGTTTGATGAAATGCCTGAATGAGCTAACTTAAGGGTTTATGCCTTTTTCATCATGGGAATGATTTGTTAAATGCATGAATGACATATTAGAACTGTTTCCTAATGCTCATTGATTCATATTTCACAAATGATGATTTGGTTTAAAAGTGGATTAGTGTAGAGATTAATGCCTTCATAAGAGGATTAGTCTAGATTAAAGTTCTAAGTTGAAATGTTTGAGATCATGTGATTGCTTGCTATGTCTTTCTGTGTAAGATTCAGTCTTCTTGGTTGAGAGATTGTTTGGTCACTTATTAGGCTTGATGCATTATGCTTGTTGATTGCTTGATTATATCTAATGGTTGTTAGACTTGATTAAGTGATTAGCAAAGGGATTATTGTCATGGGAATGAATTAATCTGATTAAGAAGCCTAGACTAAAGAGTAGCAAGTGTTGCATTATGTTCTTAGCATCATGATTCAATATCTAAAGCACCCTAATCAATGATCACATCTAGAGGTTTAGCTTTTATCATTTGCTTAATCATCATCACTTTGTTTTGTTTGCTTGCTTTGTTTAGTTCATTAATCATTGCTTGTTTGTTTCTTGTTTATGCTTTCTTGTTGCTGGTTTTACCAAACTCATCTTTTATTCAGCTTGACTTAAGAACTTGTCACATAAACTAGTGTCTAGCAAACACACATTTGGATTGACACCCTTTGTACTACAAGTGACATAAGGGATTGATAACCCTTATTAAGGCCTTGAAAACCTTAGTTATCATATATCTTGGTTGGCCATTGGGATTGCCAGAGATATTCAATGAAGGCCACCGTCGCTTTTTACCGCGCCTCAATACTCTTATCCACTGTCCGTGCAGTACAGTTAACCAATGGGAGCGTTGGTGGAATGATGAGTATAAACCAGGGAACATCTGCGACTACTGCTTCTTAACTCGCGAATGCGGAAGGTTCTTCCTATATGTGTACTGGGTAGTTAGGGTTGGTCCTGATATGGGAGACTGGTGAATGTGTCAGATGTTTTCTGTCTTATGTTTTTTGTTTTTTGTACTTTCTTATGTTCTGGATTCCGTGTGTGCACATTTCGTTATGTTTAGTACTCCCTTATGTTCTGTACAAACATTATTCTAATAATTTTAACTCGAACTGTTTAGGCCTAGTATTCCACATATATAACTGGTTACACCAAATAATACTAGGTTATACCATTTATATGTGGTTTCACCAATAATACCAAATTTTCCCAATATTTGGTTTTCCATAATCCAAAATCAATAATAGAAATAGAAGAACACACCCTAATTCAGTTTAATCCAAATACAAATACATATATCAAATGTCATACAAGACTTAACGTCTCTGCTTTGTGTTTGGCCCTAGCTTCGATTGCTCTTGTTTCCGTTTACCTGCACCCATTTCTGCGTTCACAACGTCAGCACCGTCTGGTTCTACCTACACATACCAAGTAATACAACATAGTTTACCACGAAATATTAAGTATTACCAAAACAATGGATATTACTCTTCAAACTTCAATACCTCTTTACTTCTAAGCAGGTACGGAGATCGGGCTACAAGCTGCTCCGCCTCATTCATCTCCGGCTCTTTCTGCTCCGGCTCTTTCTGCTCCGCCTCCTTCTGCTCCGCCTCCTTCTGCTCCGCTTCCTTCTGCTCCGCTTCCTTCTGCTCTGCTTCCTTCTGCTCCGGCTCCTTCTGCTCCGGCTCCTTCTGCTTCTTCTTCGGCTTCTGCTTTGGCTGATTCTTCTTCGACTGTTTCTGCTTCCTCGCTTTCTCAGTTTTCACCAGACTTTCAAGTTTCTCTCCAGCTTGATCATGTTCATGTTCTACATCATTTCGAAAAACTTCTCCTCCCTCATCTCCTGATCCTTCCCTTTCTCTTCTTGTCTCTTTTACATATTGTTCTACAGAGCAGAGTCTTGTATCAAAGCCATCCATTCGGGCACTGATTCGGAGAAACTGAGCGTCCATACTCTTCTGCAAGCTCTGAAGCTGTTCCACAATTCCAAGAGGCGCCACCTTCTCCGTCCCAACATTATTCTTAGCCGCTACAGGATGGTTTACCCACTCCTTATTATCTCGGGCATCAACATCGATCTTGCATATCTCTTTCCAGAATTTCGACTTCTTTTCCTCAACTAAATGCCTCGTCCAATTTTCAGGAACGATATCACCGATATCTTCCTCTTCATTCCTCTCCATGACTCTAGCAAGCATAATTACCTCATCCTCGGATGGTTGCAATATACTCTCGATGACCCTAGTGTTACCCAGTGTTTCATAGAGTTTTGACAAAGGGAAACCTTTTAGTGTGAATGGTTGGAACTTCTGCCTGCACTTCCGGGGACAATCCCTCCCTGCTCCTCTAACATCTTCTCTGTATTTGTTCTTCAAACATGGGATGGCCTCAAAGGCTAGCAATTACACATAAACCCAACAAATTACACTTACGCTCATAGTATTACATAGTTACAAATTATTTATAATGTGACATACCTCCAAGGGAGTAACAAAGCTTAGAAATGTCCACGCATCTGTTCCGAAGACCCCATTGAAATGCCTCATTGTGTGCTCAATCTCCTTCATATTTACATCGAATGAATACCTACCCCAAGGAAACCTTTTACAAGCCTCGAGATCATCCACAATCCTCAGGAATAAGGGGTCAACAGATGATGCTCCCTTACCGGTTTTCGTTTTCCCACTTATTATAGAGGATAAGAAGTAGACGACACACATCTTCAACCGATCAGGATTAACTAGTCCTCGCATCGACTCTAGCTTTTTCTCAACAGCAGCAAGGGAGGGGACGGTTTCTTGGAAATATCTATTCTTAAACGAAGAACTTCCTATGCTCTCATAGTCCTCTTGGTATGGGAGACAGTTTAATCCACACAAAATGGCATGCTCTCTAAGGGAATAGCGAATTGGTACGTCATTCACTACAAACCAAGCTTCCCTCTTCTTATTTGTGTTTGCTGTCCGTAGAAGAAGCAACCACATTCCCATCATCTTGTGTGTTGTGTCCTCATGCATGGCCCTATGCATATGCCAAAAGTGCTTGAACTGTGGGTGTTCTGTAAACCATAACAGCTCATGTGGTTCAAGGTCTAGGGACTCCAATTTCGTAACAGCTTTGTGGATATAACATCTTGTTCCCAGCTTTATTGCATTACGATACTGACTGGGCTCGAAGAACATTCTCACGGGTGGCAATGGCTGATTCTCCTCCTCCTCAGCCTCAGCCTCAGTTCCCCTCCACAACACTATCTGATTATTACCCGTCTCTGATTCGGCAACTCCTTCTACCATTTTCTCCTGCGACGATTCGGAATCTGAGTACAGTTCTGGTCAAGCATATCTAAACACTCTTTCGTTGCCTAAGTCCATGACTCCTATTTTGTAATTGCCAACCGAATAGAGAACATATAAATCGAATTTTGGATTCTACACAAAACCGAGTTGAAATCTACAAAGCAATCTAGATAGAAATTAGAAATCAGAGGATGAAGACGAACGAACCTGATATAGCGAGGCGTTGAGTTAAAACAAGCAGCAGCAAATCACTCGTAGTTGTCCCAGAGAATACTAGGCGAAGACGACGACGACGTGAGGACGATTTCAAAATTTGAATTTTTTTTTCTCACACTTACCACAAATTGTCTCCAATTTTTGATCCAAAACCCGATTTCTTCGGATTCAACCCGAAATGACAGACTGGATGTGGATCTTCGTGGTTGGGTTAGTAGATATGAAACTTTAGTAAGGACCTGCCAGTATTTGACTGTTTCTCCCTTTTTCTTGCTTTAAAATAAATCGAAAACAAATTAGATATTATGAGGAGGAGATTTGAGAATTTCTATAATGCGGAAGGAGTACGCGAGATTATCTCTCCGATTCTTCAACAAATAACCCTTTTTCAATTATTTTTAATCTTAAATTAACCTTAACAACCCTTCTAAAACTCAGCGATAGAGGTGGTTTAAAGTGTGTTTTTCTGATGAAACAGATAAGGATGCCCTGCATCAATTATCGATGTGGGACAAACATCAAAAGATAATTAAAAATTTATTAACATTATTTTTTTTCACTTAACATTATTTTTTTTATTGATGGTATATTTGTATTATTTTTAAATAATATTTTAAAAAATAATTATATCAATTATTCTGAGTGATATTCATTCATATTTTTGTATCATTTTTCATTAAGTGATATAAATTAATAAAAGTTTATATCATGTATTATTGAATAGATGTTAAATTAGCTAATTGTAAAATCAGTTACAAAACTTATGTTAAATTACATATTTTTATATCAATTATTAATAAATGATTCAAAATAATATAATTTACTTTTATAATACAATTTAAGTGATTTAATACAGTGAACGGTTTATGATGTGTGACACTATCGAGCAACAGATTTAAAATGCTTTTGATTTTGGTCATGTTTTTCAAACTAACCTGTTTTTGGCAAACTAGCCAATTATAGAGTTAGATTATTTATGTATCTCCACCGCCAAAATCTACATGCACCGCTAATAAAAGGATAAAAAGAAATGTAAAAAGTCTTAAGATAATATTTTCTTTGGCATGTTTATTGTTGATTTAAATAGAGACATATATACTATCTCGGAAACGTTGAATTGGGCTTTGCGACTAAGGTTATTACTGTTCTCAGTCAATGGATTGTTTCTCTTGGGTTTAGTAGTTTTTAAAGCTTAATGTAGGTGTGATACCGCGTCAGATTTTAGTGACGTTATCCACTCTCGTAAATGGCCAGTTTTGAGTTTAATAGTTTTTATCATCGATGGAATAAGTAAAAAACTTTGTCCAAAAAAAAAATTTTTAGATGCAGAATAACTTCAGGGAAATGATCTCCAGTCATTATATAAATACTAGGTGAAGACCCGCGTGTACACACAGGTTTATATATTATTTAAATTTTTTAAATTGTATGTAATATAATAAAATAAATTTTGTATATATTTAGTGTTTAGGAGTTAAGTTTTAATTGGTAAGAAATATACTTTAACAAATATAACCTAATTCAAGATAGATGATTGGTTATTCGATGAGTGACAAAATGTTTTTACTATTTAGAGTAATGTGATTTGTTATAACTTTTTCTTCTATTTTCTGAGTATTTCTGTTTATTCACTCTTTTTGTAAACTTTCCACATAGTTTTTTTTTACTCTTTTTTACTTAAAATTTTTAAATGTAAAACACTTTTCGTTTACTTTAGTTATAATTATAAGATCCTAAATTCTTTAATTATTTGTTTCTTAAAAAAATCAAATATATACATAAAAACTTCTTATACATCCTAGAGGAGAGAGCAATATCCTTCGTTCTCTCATTCTTTTTGTTAGCCATCTCCTTAGTATATTATCTGTAAATTTTGACTCTCTCTTTGCCCTTTACTTCTTATATTTTTCTCTTTACACAAATTTTTAAAAATACAGCAAAAAAATAATAATGAGAATGGAAATAACGAAGTACCTTATTAATAGCTGGTACTTTTCTCTCTTAATTTTCCTAGAAGCAATTTTTCCATTGACCACATAATCTTCACCACATATGTATAAACCCAAGAACCTCTTTGTATCCTTCTGATTTTGTGCATTGAACTACACAGAAACTACCATTGGTGTGGTGATATCATCGCCTTCTACTCTGTTATTCCTGGAAAAAAAGATGGAACAACCTTTAATTTAATACGCATTGCTGTCTACTTTGGGGCAGTCTTTACAAACGATAAAAGAGTGAAATCTTAACAACTTGAGTGTCAAGTAACAGATAACATTAGCATTGTCTCCTCTAAACAACAATGGAACTCTGCATCCTTGATTTTTTTGCCTAAAGAGCCACCAGTACTCTTGTGGAAATCAGAAACATGTCAACTTTGAGCATCTCCGCCTGGTTTTAAATCACAATCTTCACACTTTCAATAAGCGCAGCATCAGTCTTATTGATGCAGTTGAGTTCAGATTCAAAAACCATTAGCCCAAGTTTTCTCAAAATGACGTCTTATGATTCTATAGTTCCATTACCATATGCTATCTGGTAAGAAAACTTGCATGATTTTAAAATATTTTCAAGGTTTTGGTCACACATTTCCATTTTCTTGACATCTTTTCATTTGTTGGGATAATTTCTGTAGAAGTAGAAAACTTAGGTACTGAAAATTGGCATATAACAAACTCAAATCAATGACTTTAAACGAAGAAACATTTGAATTAAAAAACATATAAAAATTCCAAACCCTACAATTATAAAATTCTTCTAGAAAGACTATACAATACATGAAAATATAGTAAGATAACTGTAAATTTTAATTGTATTAAAATTTGTTCCCAAAATGGTTACTTACATAGTTACATCTGTGATTGTAGTTGTAACATTTTCAGTTTTAAAAATATAAAAGGTTTATCAATCATTCCAACTGGTTATGTTTAAAAATAATCATATAATTAGCCAAAAAAAATTTTAATAAAGCTTTAAATAGTTTATTTCTGATTCTCTATTTTAGTTCGTAAATAAATTTTTAGTTAGTAAATAACTCACATCTCTATTTTGTTAAGAGATTATAATTATAAAGATAGTAAATAATTCACAGCAAATTAATCATCTCAGTTTTACTATTTCATTAGATGAAGTTTACTATCTTTGTAAAAACTATCACCGTAATAATCAAATTTAAAAACTATCACCATGATAACCATTTTGTTCCATCTTTCCAACTTCTAGGAATAAGATTAATGAGATAATAATGAGTGCTATTAACCAAAAATGAATATTTCTTTCTTTTTTTTATTTCTGGGATTAGTAAAAAAAAATATTGATGTAAATATTTTTTTCATAATAAATTCAAAGGTGATGTGTCATAAGGAGAAGAGTTGATGTGTCAAGTTTGTGAGACACATCCCATTTTTTATATAATATATATTTTCGATATATGTATATATATATATATATATTTTTTTTTTTAAATCGATACATTAGATTAAATTTCATATTTGACCAGGAAAATGTATTATAAACTAATTTTGGGGTCATTTTCGCATAAATGGCTACTCGGATACACCAACTTATATTATAAGAGGATTAGATTATCTATAAGATTATTTGATGGACCTGGTGGATTAGGTGCACGTGGTTGTTATTATAACATTAAAACGCATGACTCACGCCACTGTGAATATACTTACTTTTTTGTTTATGATAATGAGTATGAATACACAATCATACATATATACATCAAAGATAAATAAAATATAACACGCCAACTACAAAATCCAAGGCGGGTTATGCGTGCCAACGTCGATAATGCGTGTCATGACTAATATATTTTTGCATATAATAACTTATATGATTTATATAACATGTTTTATCTTTCTCAATAGTATATATCATAATTTAGAGCAGTATTTATCATTTCTTATAATGGACAGATCGACCCTTAACATGTGCCAACTTGTTTCTAATTTTGTTAATATCATGATAACAATGTAGGACATATAAACCAAATGATTAGGATTATAAGTATATTATCATAAACATAAGACCGATTTTTAAGCAAACATCATCACATTTTATGAGATTCCGCTCACTTCTTTCTTTCCAAAAATTAGACAAGCCGGCTATAAAATTCATGAAACTCCGATCTCGTTTTTTATCTGGATTGACTATCAACAACTCTGAACGCCTCAACCGTTCCTCCCAGTGATCCTAACGTCCTCTCTCTAGGCATGTGAGCCCAACGTCCTCTCTCTAGACCCGTTGGCCCAACATCCTCTTTTCTAAGTCCGTTGGCCCACCATTGTCCGACGGTCTGTACGTTAGTCCGAAAGGCTCATAAAATTTGTCTATTGTCCCTGCAATCACCACGTAATTTTTTTTTCGTGCTTTGTCATCACTCACACGGTACCGCAGATTATTTTCTGGTAGATCATCCATCCTAAAATTGCTCCCAGCTTAAGTACGCTTAACTCTGGAGTTCTCTCAAAACCAGTGCCCGAAAAGATAAGTGCAATTTAATGACATATGTAGCTAAATCAATTCTTATAAACCTTTTCTCATATACTAGAAACCAGGATGTTACAATTTTCCCCGACTTTCAAGAAATTTGTCCTCGAATTCTCCTTAACTTTAGGACATCCCAAGACGCCATGCGGGTCAGAGCCGGTTGGCTAACCGTGGTTCTGATACCAATTGTAAGACTCCGCTTCCTTCTTTCCTTCTGGGAACCAGACGGACTGGCTCTTAAATCCACGAGACCCCAATTCTGTCTTTCATCTGGATTGGCTATTAACTTTGAACGCCCCCAACCGTCCCTACCAATAAGTCCAAGACCTTCTTTAGGCCTGTGGGCCCAATGTTCTCTCTATACGGCCGTTGGCCCAACGTCCTCTCTAGGCCCGTTGGCCCACCACTGTCCGACGGTCGGGAGTCGTTGGTCCGGAAAGCTCGTAAGACTTGTTTACTGTCCCTGTAATCATCATGTGATCTTTTTCCCGTGCTTTGTCCTCACTTACACGGTACCGCATAATACTTCCCGGTAGGTCACCCATCCTGAAATTGTTCCCAGCTTAAGCACGCTTAACTCTGGAGTTCTCTTAAGACTAGTGTCTGAAAAGATAAGTGCACTTTGATGACATAAGTAGTCAAATCAATTCTTATAAGTCTTTTTACATATACTATAAATCGGGATGTTACAATTCTCCCAGACTTTCAAGAAATTTGTCTTCGAATTCTTTCTAACTCAACTACGTCCCAAGACGCCACCCGGGTCAGAGCCGGTTGGCTAACCTTGCTCTGATACCAATTGTAAGACTCCGCTCCTTTATTTCCTCCAAAACTAGACGGGCCGGCTATCAAATCCATGAGATTCTGATCCCGTCTTTCATCTGGATTGGCTATCAACAACTCTGAACGCTCCAACCACTCCTCCCAGTGAGTCCAACGTTCTCTCTTTAGGTTTGTGGGTCCAATGTTCTCTCTCTAGCCCGTTGGTCCAACGTCCTCTTTTCTGGGCCCGTTGGCCCACCACTGTCTGATAGTCAGTGCGTTAGCCCGGGAGGCTTGTAAGACTTATTTACTGTCCCTGCAATTATCAAATGAATTTTTCTGTACTTCGCGGACCACTTGCCGGTAGGCCACCAATCCTAAAATTGCTCTCAGTTTAAGTTTAAACACACTTAATTATGGAATTCTCTCAAAACTAGTGTCCGAAAAGATAAATGCACTTTAATTTTACAAGTAATCAAATCAATTCTTATAAATCTTTCTATATAAACTAAAAATCGGGATGTTACATATTTGGTTGGTTAGTTTGTTAAGAAAGAAAATGCATTACAGAAGAGAAAAAAAATATAAAATAAGTGAATAAAATAGTAGATAAAGGACCGATGGCAAACGTGATATTAAAATGTTTTGTGTGGCCTACAGCATCATCATAAGTTTATTATGATCATATAAACTAAATAGTGTATGTATATTATATAAGAAATTAAACTATAATATATCTACTTATTACGCAGGGCAACAACCTAACATTCTTGGTCCTTACCACAAGAAACACGTTTTCTATTGCAAAAAAAAAAAAAAACAAACAAATTGACAGGGTTTGGAGAAATATAAAAACCAGCGGGTAAATTGAAACCCCTGGAGACTACATCCCGAAAAGGAGAAGCGGCGAGCAACACATTTCTAGACATTATAAACTGAAAAAAAAAAGTCGAAACTTTAAAATGAACCAGAGCCAAAACCGCTTAAATATTTTTAAAAGTGAATGGTTTTAAAATATTTAGAAAATATATTTTTTGTTTTCTTGCAAAGATGAGGTCTATTTACCCATTTCTTACTATTACATAAAGTAGGTGTCAAATAATTATATTTTCAAGCATAATTTTGGTCACAAAATTTTCCAACTAAAAACAATATATTCTGAGATTAGTCAGATTCAATTTAAACCAGAATAAAGCACATAGTACACCGAGAATAAAAAATAAAACTCTCTTTGTTCTGTCTCATTTGACTTGTATAGTTTTATTCTAAAAGTAAAAATTTACGAAATTGAATACTCTTTTGGAAAGCAAAATTCTATCTTTAGTTCTCCAAAGACTATCCAAAAAAAATTTCCAACCTTTTTGCATCACTAGTTGATTATTGACGACAACAAAATAAGTTTAATTTATTCGATTATATATTTATTGAAATAATTGTAAATGTTTTTAAGTTATTCAACATTATTTACTTTGTTTTAGAGGGGTTTATTTCGGTTGACTTTTATTTGCGCCGATTCATTCTCTTAATTATGCTATAAATTGATAATTTGTCTATGAGCAAAAGGAACATGATGAACATATGCTTTGGTTTGTAACTTTTTTAGAGTATAAATGCCACTTGTTTATTCATCGACGTGTATTGCATTTTTGGTAGCTTTTCTTTCACGATATGTTTTCCTTAAATCCCAACCCCCTTATAATATTATATCAATTTTCTACTACTACTTTTTGTTGCAAGAAAAAAAAATTCCACTACAAGATAACTATTTAGCCGAGTCATCTAATACTGATTAAACTGGTTACCTTTTTTTTGTCAACGACTTGTGACTTTGTTATTTGTAACTAAAGAAAATTAAAAGATAAGTTATATGTTAGCTGTGTCGAACCTATGATGGAATCATATGGTTTATAAGGAAGCCCGATAAGTAGTTAATTTATCCATCCATAAAAAAAATATTTGATATCTGAATCCAGAAAAATAAAATAATATAGTTAAACTTTATACAAAAAGAAACAAATCATTTGAAATACAACAATTTCTAAGGAGAATAATACTCCAAATCACAGAACTTAATTATACTAGGATATCGAGTTTGAGAATGAAAATGTACCCATCGAGGTTAGAGATAGGCTTTCCACTCGTGATAGATTCCAGAGTTGTGGTTACAAGGCCAAATATTTACTTGCTTTGTAACCATTCACCGTAATCTCGATCACATCTGTTCTTTTGTTGCACTTTTGCAACTCAAATATATATTTTATTTTTCACTCACCCAATGTTGATATCTCCCTTGTCTTTCGATGTCATCGTTATCTGGATCAGATATGCTTCCACCTAGGGGCGGATCTATCTTGTCCAAGGAGGTGGCAGCTATACCACCACTCAAACTTTTCTTTATTAGTATCTTGTTTAATAAAAATAAATTATACCACCATAAAAAATTAAAATATTACTCTCACATAATTTTTTTTAGTTTAAACCAAAAAAACCAATCTTTCAGTATTTTATCCCAAAAATTATTTAGATCTGCCACTGCTTCCACCAGCCCTAAGTTAAAGCTTTTCTACTTCGGTTTAATTTCTCTTTTTCTCTTTAATTTTTGTAAGAGCTTATGATAAGTAATCCAAAATGATATTCATGTTGGGAGTTTTCAAAACAGAGATAAATAATTATTCAGAAGAAAAAGGAAAAATGTATCGACCAGGATCGCATTTCTTATCCCGAATGTGACTATATATTTAAATAATTAATTATATGTTTTTCACATTTCTTGTCTTTGATCAAACTTTGCTAGTTTAATCCAATTGTTTAACAAGAGAAAAGAGGATATTTAAATATTTTGCGCCAGAAAATGTGATACCGCATTTTACACTTGTGCAAATTTTTTTTATCATCTGAAATCTTTTTGATTATATTAGAAAAACTATTACAAAAATAATATTTCAACTGATAATCTATTCGTTCCACTTGAATCCACGCAGCTTGGAACCACAACGAACGATTTTCTTTGCACCAAATTAAAAATTTCTTTATAAACTTGTTTTTATTAATAATCTGTAGAAATCGCAACTTTCGGGGATTGAAACTATGATTGAAACCCAAACCTCTGGGTGTGAAAGCATTAATGAACTTTTAATCAACCACTAAATTAAGAAATTTTTACACTCTTGCTATTTTAAATTCTAGTTTATTGTTCCACAATATATATATATATATATTTTCTACTATCCTTACTTTAATGCCACGTCACAAATGTTAAAAACATGTTGACAAATCATAAAGACCAATAATAAAACTAAGCTTTCTTTAAAAGAAAAAGAAGATAATGTCAAAATATGACTCCACGTATGTCTATCTCTCTCTTTTTTTTCTCTCTATATAGTTATGTCTATTGTCTATTTGGTTGGTATAAATATAAGAGTATATATCCATTTCCTTCAATTTCTATGTGACAATAGTTATAAAATATTGGTCTACATTGTTTATATGTTCACATAGTTAGCAAATCTGGCTCGGATATGTAGGTCCAACGCGTCTAGTATTTATCCACTCAGATTTTCTTCAATCTTGTAAAATAAAAACGAGCTCCACGTTTCCATATAACAAAAAATGAAATTACCACTTTAACAACAACCCCATTTTATGTTTATTTGTTTGAAATATACGAAAATAACTTACGGAGTTGCCTGTTCTTGTATCTTTAGCCGGAAAATATAATGAATTCAATGTTATATATTCATTCGACAATTGTCGACTAGGACAAATAAAGATTAGATCGATGAACTAATTTTTGTGGTAAATATGGAAATTGGAAGACTGATTTTGTTTATTTCCACTATAGTTTTTAATAGTGGTTGGTCAGTCTAAATGTATTTAATAACAGAACAACTCAGTTTTTTTTTCATAGATTTTGGGAAAAAAAATAGATAGTAGTGAGATTATAAGGTAAATATTTATTTTGAGAATAGAATTGGTAGAATTACCCAATTACATATACAGTAAAAACTCTATAAATTAATAATATTAGAATTTTAGTATTTTATTAATTTATAAAATTATTAATTTATAGATTTTAAATTTATTTATTTTTATTTTTTATAAATTTTTAAAAAGATTTTTTAGAGATTATTTTTAAAAAAAAATTCTAAAATTAAAAAAAAATTACAAGAAAATTTTAATTTAAAATAAATAAATAAAATCACTGAACTCATATTTTAGTAGATTATCTCATTTATATATTTATATCAGATTTTTAATGCTAATTATTAATTTATGATATTATTGAGATCATATATTTACGTAGAAATTTTGTTAAAATTATTATCTTATTCAATTATATCATATTTGAACAATCTAACTCGAAATTATAAAAATTATTAATTTATAGTGTTTATTAATTTATCAAATATTAATTTATAAACTTTTTTACTGTATAGTGTATTATCAATTCAAATTTAGAAAAAAAAAACTCTAGTCACTTCAAATTATCTTATAAATAGAAAAAATGGAAAATATAATTATCTTACAAATGGAAAAAATGGAAAGTTAACTTTCCTAATTTGGCTATTTAATATAGCTATACATTGACAAAAACAAGGTAAAGGAAGAAAGTAAATGTATTAGTCCGAATTAGTAGTATTTGAGCTTAGTTTTAGACATTGGAACTTGGGACACCTCGAATAACCCTAACAACTTGGAGAGATAAATACACATTAAGAGGCTGTCAATTTCTCTGTATATTAAAAACCTAATTTTTTTTAACCAAATAAAATAAAATATAAAACTAAAATTTAATATGTTAATGCCTAGTAAATGTACTGTCCACCCCACCTAACACTTTGTTTGGTGTATCGGTCAAAATTATTTATAAAAAAAAAATAAACGGGAAACCGATAAATCAAGTTTTCGAAGAGAAAAATACAAACGCCAAATCAGACAACGTCGTCGTCTAGTCCACGTAGAGTAGACTTCTCATCTTTTTGACCGGTAATAACCGGTAAACTCAAATTCTGCTCTCCCTCTTTTTTACCAGACCCGTTGAAAAACTCTGTTTAAAGTCCCGTTCCGTTCCGTTCTTCCGTCTATATAAATAAGCAGCTTCTGCACTCAATCTTTTTTTTTTCTTTTTTTTCTCCTTCTTCTTCCCTCTCTCCCTATAAGGCTATAAATCTCCCATTTCACGGTGACTTTCATCGGAAACCATCATTTCACTTCGCCGCTCCGACGACTTTTTCAGTTTATCATCGCCGTCTTCGCGGGAGGTTCGATTCCTCTTGTCCCTTAACAAACAATCTCACTTGGATTTTGTTTTCTTTAGTTTCATTTTCCGATTCCGTTCTGTAGATTTGAGATCTGGTTTTTGCTTCTTTCGTAGACTGATTTTGCAAAAAGTTGACTCTGTGTCTGTTGTTGGATCTTGATCTGCTTATGTTTTATTTTACGATTTGGAAAGAGAAGTTAGGAAGCGTAATTTCTAGCATTAAATTGTAGATGCAATGTGGTTTTTTTAGTTTTGGATACTTATTGAAACGAATTTCCTATTTTTTTTTGGCTTACGGATTTGAGATTTGACTGTGTATATTGGATAAGTTAATATCGCGTGTTTCAACGACGTAAGAGTTTTTTTTTTTTTTTTTTTTGATTATTGGTTACAAAGCTTAAAGTAGATTCGATTCAAATGATATTAACAATTTCAATATCTTTGTAATAATCTTGATGATCTTTGTTCTTGATTTAGATCTTGGTCTACTCAATATACAAAGACTTCTGATCAATTAAAAAACCGAGATGGAGCCACTTGGACTAAGAGCTGTTGGTTCACACTGTTCTTTATCGGAGATGGACGATCTTGATCTGACTCGAGCGTTAGACAAACCGAGGTTGAAGATCGAAAGGAAGAGATCTTTTGATGAGAGGTCAATGAGTGAACTATCTACTGGTTACAGTAGACACGACGGTATGCACGATTCTCCGAGAGGCAGGTCGGTTCTTGACACGCCTCTCTCGTATGCTAGAAACTCCTTTGAGCCTCATCCTATGATGGCTGAGGCTTGGGAGGCTCTAAGGAGGTCAATGGTCTTCTTCCGTGGTCATCCTGTTGGTACTCTCGCAGCCGTCGATAATACTACCGACGAGGTCTTAAACTACGACCAGGTAACAATCCTCAAAACGTTTTGTTGATTGATTGACAGTTAGTGGATTGGCTCATAGGTCTTATTTACTAGATTAGGCTCCAACATATTGTTGAATGTTCTGTTTTTGTAGGTGTTTGTGCGGGACTTTGTACCGAGTGCACTGGCGTTTCTGATGAATGGAGAATCGGACATAGTGAAACACTTCTTGCTCAAGACACTTCAGCTTCAAGGTTCAGAGAAGCGTGTGGACCGGTTCAAGCTAGGAGAAGGTGTGATGCCTGCAAGCTTCAAGGTGCGTCACGATCCTATCCGAGAGAAAGACCATCTCGTTGCAGATTTTGGTGAAACCGCCATTGGAAGAGTGGCTCCTGTAGATTCAGGGTTCTGGTGGATTATCCTTCTCCGTGCTTACACCAAATCTACAGGAGATTTGACTCTCTCAGAGACACCAGAGTGTCAAAAGGGAATGAAGCTGATCCTGTCTTTATGCTTAGCTGAAGGGTTTGACACGTTCCCGACACTGCTTTGTGCTGACGGATGCTCCATGATTGATCGGAGAATGGTAATTAAGAACATCCTTGACCTTGATCAAGCTTAGAGACAATAGTATATATATAGATGTTTGGTTATCATAATGTGTTTTTTGTTTGTTTTGATAAATAAAGGGTGTTTATGGGTATCCAATTGAGATTCAAGCTTTGTTCTACATGGCTCTGAGATGTGCCTTGTCGATGCTAAAGCCCGACGGAGATGGCAGAGAGGTCATTGAGAGGATCACTAAGCGACTTCACGCGTTGAGCTTCCATATGCGCAATTATTTCTGGCTCGATTACCAGCAACTCAATGACATTTACAGGTATACTTTCTTTGCTTTAGATGATATAGTAACCCAAAAAAAACAAAAATATTTACACTCTTACTATTTTTTTCTGAAGGTACAAGACGGAGGAATATTCACATACGGCGGTGAACAAGTTCAACGTGATGCCTGATTCTATACCGGAGTGGGTTTTCGATTTCATGCCTCTCCGAGGAGGCTACTTTGTGGGAAATGTAGGACCCGCCCATATGGATTTCCGGTGGTTCGCACTAGGCAACTGCGTCTCCATACTCTCCTCTTTAGCCACTCCAGATCAATCCATGGCCATTATGGATCTTCTTGAGCACCGGTGGGATGAGCTTGTAGGCGAGATGCCTCTCAAGATTTGTTATCCTTGCCTCGAGGGCCACGAGTGGCGTATCGTCACTGGCTGTGACCCCAAGAACACACGGTGGAGCTACCACAACGGTGGATCTTGGCCAGGTCTATTTTCTTTCCCTTGAGACTGATTGAATAAGACATTTATCATTTTTCATTGATAACTAAGACATTTATCATGTTAATAAGACTGATTGCATTTTTGTTTCTGCTTCAATCTGCAGTTCTGCTGTGGCAGCTAACAGCAGCGTGCATCAAGACGGGAAGACCGCAGATCGCGAGACGCGCGATTGACCTCATAGAATCGCGTCTTCACAGAGACTGTTGGCCAGAGTATTACGACGGTAAGCTCGGACGGTACGTAGGGAAACAGGCTAGGAAATACCAGACGTGGTCGATAGCTGGTTACTTAGTGGCTAAAATGTTGCTAGAAGATCCTTCACACATCGGTATGATATCTCTCGAAGAAGACAAACTCATGAAACCGGTTATCAAGCGATCAGCGTCTTGGCCGCAACTTTAGAAAACCGATCTCGGTTTTTGATCTGTTCTGTATCTGCCACGGTATAATTTTTTGTTCACTTTCCTTTTTTTTTGGGCTGTTTGTATGATAATGTTATTCAAGACTTGTGCGGGAGAAGAAGTGGACATAGACTTTATTGATTGCTTCTTTCTTGCTTTGCAAGTAAGAAGAAAAAAATGGGAAAAGCTCGTTTGCCGTTTTTTCTTTATTATCAAGATTACACTTTTTCATTTGCCAGACTTGCAATCGACAAATTAGTCATAATGTGACTTTTTGCTGGCTCTACATCGTTGTTAGATGTAGTGCAAATCGTCCCTATTATTCTTTTTAATTTTTGGGTTTGTTATAGGCCCATAGAGACAAATGTATATTGTACCATAACAGAGATATGACCATCAATTTATGACCTCAAACAATTTCACGATCAGAACCTAAACCACACAAATTTTGATGGTTTAAGAAACTGAAGAACAAAGGAAAAAGACTGTAACTTGAGACAAAAATGACAACTTTATTGAACGTATCTGCAAATGATTACATGACATCCTTTATATAGGCAAAACGAGAAAGAAGCCCTAGACAGGTGTCTGATAGCTAGTCGTCACACGATTCGAGAACGCTGAACGGATTGCTCAGCAAGATTGTTTGTGGTCTTCGTACGGAGGATGACTATGGTTTGTCTTCATCTGCAGAGGATAAAACACCAACGGCTATCTCTGTTTTTGAGTCGTTGGGCTTGACGAGATTGTTATGGCCCATGTCTTCATTCTTCAGATGGACCGCGTCTTCAACATTCTTTTCATCAGGCCCATTCATCGGTTTTGAATCCTCAACATTTGGAGGCAAATGTTTATATTCACTATTACACCCCCTCAAACTTGTGGTGGGAGGAAGACCAACACCAAGTTTGTATCTGAGATCAGCAAACGGAGCATGAGGAAGCGACTTCGTGAATATATCGGCAAGCTGTTGAGCCGCTGGTATTTGTCTGACCACAAGAGCACTATGGGCAACTCTTTCCCTTACATAGTGAAAATCAGTATCAAAATGTTTGGATCTGGCGTGCATTGCAGGATTGGCTGTCAGATACACAGCTGACAGATTATCGCAATACATTTCGGGTGTTGCAGGCTGTGGCAGACCAATGGCTTCAAGATGAGACGTCATCCACTTAAGCTCAGTTGCAGCCAAAGACAGAGTACGATACTCAGCTTCAGTAGAAGATCTAGATACAGTAGGATGTCTTTTAGCTGACCAGGATATGATATTTGTACCAAGAAAGGTACAAAAACCACCAGTAGACCTTTGAGTCTCATGACAACCAGCCCAATCTCTATCGCTATAAACTCTTAGCATGGAATCTGTATCAGCTACCAAGTTAACTCCCATTTGATAAGTGCCTTTCAAATACCTGAGTATACGCTTAAGAAGGTTGAAATCAGCTACCGATGGCTTGTGTATTTTCTGACAAACATAATTAACTGCAAACTGTATATCAGGCCGAGTCAGAGTTAAATACTGCAATTTTCCTGCTAAGCTTCTGAAATAGGTGGGATCTGAAAACTCTTGTTGTTGACCTGCAACTTTACTCAGCGGTAGAGGCAAAGGAGTAGGCATTGGGACACAGTCGGCCATACCTGCAGTTATAAGGAGATCCATTGTGTACTTCTCCTGACTAAGAAACAAGCCTTCTGGATGAAAGTGAGCTTGAATTCCCAAGAAGTAATGTAGTGGCCCCATGTCTTTCATCCTGAATTCTTCATTAAGGCACAAAAGAAGCTTTTGAATTAGCTCATTATTGTTGTCTTTTAAAACCATATCATCAACATAGAGCAAAAGGTGCATCACATCGTTGCCCTTAAGATACACGAACAATGAAGGATCAGGGATACTGCAACTGAAGCCAAAGGCAATTAAGAATGTACTAAATTTGTCAAACCAGGCACGAGGTGCCTGCTTAAGACCGTAAATGGCTTTCTTGAGTTTACAGACATAATCAGGTCGAGCCGGATCCTCAAAACCAGGAGGTTGTGTCATGTAAACTGTCTCCTTTAGATCACTGTGCAGAAAGGCGTTCTTGACGTCAAGCTGCTTGATGTCCCAACGATGTGTAACAGCAACATGAAGAATATACCTAACTGTGGCAGTACGAACCACTGGACTGAAAGTCTCAACAAAATCAACTCCTTCCTCTTGGTTGTAACCTTTTGCAACTAAACGAGCCTTAAGCTTGTCCATCAAACCATCTGAGTGAAGCTTAGTTTCAAAAACCCATCTGCAACCTAAAACATTGTCAGCCATATCAGGTGGAACAAGATCCCAGGCATAGTTTGATGTTCTTCATTCATCGCATTTGTCCACCCTGGGTCTTTTAAAGCAGATTTAACCGTTTTAGGTTCAGGATAGTTTGCTTTGACCGTGAATAAGGCATATTTGGGATTTGGTTTAATGATTCCAGCTTTACCCAGTGTAATCATTGGATGACCTGAATCCTCAACATTTGGAGAAGAGAATGTGCTCACAGGGTACATCGAAAGATTCTCAGACAGAGGTGATGACTCATTGACACTCGGAGAGCAAAACATAACCGAATCATTGAGAGACTGGACAGGTGAAGATGTAGAGGGAACATGGCCTTGTGTGTCTAACCTCACTAATGAAACATGACATGTGAAGATGTAGAGGGAACATGGCCTTGTGTGTCTAACCTCACTAATGAAACAGGACAGCTGTTGCCAATAGGAACGGAGTCAAGGTCCGCCGTACACTCAGAACTGACTGTTTCATTAGGAGTAGACAACACAGGACGAACAGGAAGATGCAAAGAAGATACAGTTGGATCAGGAGTTGGTGTAGCTTGATGATCAGGAGAGACAGACTCGGATGATTCTGGTGGAACAAAACTCTTTGTCCACGCTGTCAGAAGAGGACTGTGAGCAGGAGACTGAAAGCGCCTGTAAACGATGGCAAAAGGAAAGTCTTGTTCATCGAACAAGACATGTCGGTTGATGTAAACTCGATTGGTAGGAGGATGAAAGCATCTGTATCCTTTATACTTCTCGTTGTACCCCAAAAAGACACATTGCAGTGACTTGGGATCAAGCTTATTCTGAGCATAGGGCCTTAGATAAGGAAAGCAAGAGCAGCCAAAGACTCGTAGAGAGGTATAGACAGGTGTTTTCCCAAATAATTTTTCAAAAGGACTTATACGATCAGGATTTAATGTAGAGGGTAGATTACCAAGAAAGCAAGATGTGAAGAAGGCTTCTAACCAGAGCTGTTGAGGAACCTTACTCTGAAACATCACTGAAAGCCCGAGTTCAGTGATGTGCCTATGTTTACGCTCTGCTAAGCCATTCTGCTGAGGCGTGTGTGGACAAGACAGAAGTTGTTTGATTCCACAACTAGACAGATGAGATATAAACCGTGTATTTGTAAACCCACCCCCTCCATCACACTGAAACGTTTGAATCTTGTGACCAAATTGATTCTCAACAAGAGCTTGAAAGGAAACAAACACAGAAAAGAAGTCTGATTTTCTCTTAAGTGGATAAAACCAGGTGAACCTGGAGAAATTGTCAACAAAGATAACGTAAAACCGAAACCCTTGAGCAGACATTACAGGTGAAAGTCCCCATAGGTCGCTGTGAATGCGTTCCAAAGGTTTAGAAGCTAAACTCAGAAGAAACAAAAGGCAATCTACTAAACTTTCCCATATGGCAAGCCTCACACAGACGAGAGGATGCCTTATTCACTACTAAAGACTTGGTAGAGACAAGATGCTGAAGGATTTCCTTGTGAGGATGGCCCAGCCTTTGATGCCACACCTCTTCACTCGTGCTTTGCTACCTCAATGAGTAGAAAGCCATGAACCGCGGATCCTCCAGTACATACAAGTCTCTTTGTCTACGACCTTGGGTTAGCAGCTGGTTTGTCTTCTTGTCCTTAACAACGACAGAGTCAGAATCAAAGGTAAAGGAACATGGGTAATCAGAGGTGAGTTTGGAAACAGACAAGAGAGACTTAGTAATCCCGGGGCAAACCAAAACATCCTCAAGAGGCAAATGTTTACCTTGTGCAGTGGACAAAACAGCTGAGCCAACATGAGTAATCGGTAGGAAGTCTCCATTGCCAACAACGACTGATTCATCACCAACATATGCTTGAGCGTGCTGCAGTTGAGAGGTGGAGTTAGTGATGTGAGCCGTAGCACCGGTGTCTGGATACCATTCCTGACCCGAGTTGTTGTTGTCCGAAACCTTCATCGCTGTAAGAGCATTGGGGAGATCTGATGCTGCATAATCTTTTAGATCAAAACATTTAAGTGCCATGTGCCCATAGCGACCACAGAGTTGACAGGTGGGACGAGTATCACCAGAACCAGAGGGGAACTGTTGTTGAAAACCACGGCCACGTGTAGAGAAGGAGCCACGTCCCCTGAAGCCTCCTCTGCTGGACCCTCGACCTCTGAAACCACCACAAGTGTTGTTGTTGAAAGACTCCTGAAAGCCACCACGTTCAGTGTTGAAGGCCAAATGTGGAGAGACCGTTTCAGTGGTAGACAAGTAGCCCTGAAGCTTGTCATGAAACCCAATAAGCTTGTGAACAACATCAGCAAATGACAATGGAACATCAGAATCCATCGTGTTCTCAATCACAGTAGCAATAGACTCATACTTACGGCCTAGACCATTCAAAAAACCATAGATCTTTTCCTGATCGGAGATAGGAGCACCAATAGAGTCTAACTGATCGTAAAGTTCACTAATTTCAGACAGATAAGTACCTAATGGCTTAGTGCCCTTAACAGTGGTTTGAATCCTTCGTTGAATGTCTAACTTTCTAGTTGGAGACACCCTATTGTATTTCTGAGCAAGAGAAGACCATACCTCTTGTGCAGACCTGATACCGTACACAGAGCGAAGAGCTTCTTCTGAGAAAGATCCAAAAAGCCACACAAGGACTATCTCGTCGTTCTGCAGCCACACTGGAAGTTCAGGATTTGGAGCTTCTGTTACCACGTTGCCATATCGTAAAGTCACTGTTGGAGAAGGACGAGGTGTTGAACCGTTCACGTGACCCAAAAACTTCTGACTGTTGAGATAGATCTCAAACTGACTCTTCCACATAAGGTAGTTTGTGGAAGATAGTTTGAGAGTGACACACTGGTACACATTCAGAAGTGAAGAGAGGACAGCTGCAGGAACCGTCGAGACCGGTGGATACATCGTCGTAGTTCTGAGAGATGGCGGAGGCGGCGGTATTGTTGGCGGCGGAACTCGATCTGGTAGTACTGGAGCTCGAGACGAAACTGGTGTAGCTCGCGCCGGAGTAGATGGAGTCTGGCCCGGTGTTGAGCTCGGAGATGAGCCAGATGATGGTTGTAAGGTCGTGTCGCCTGCCATTGATGACGTCGGAAGTGGGTCTGAGAACCGAGAGGCTCTGATACCATGAAGAACAAAGGAAAAAGACTGTAACTTGAGACAAAAATGATAAATTTATTGAACGTATCTGCAAATGATTACATGACATCCTTTATATAGGTAAAACGAGAAAGAAGCCCTAGACAAATGTCTGACAGCTAGTCGTCACACGATCCGAGAACGCTGAACGGATTGCTCAGCAAGATTGTCTGTGGTCTTCGTACGGAGGATGACCATGGTTTGTCTTCATCTGTAGAGGATAAAGCACCAACGACTATCTTTATTTTTGAGTCGTTGGGCTTGACGAGATTGTTACGGCCCATGTCTTCATTCTTCAGATGGACCGCTTCTTCAACATTCTTTTTATGAGGCCCATTCATCGGTTTAATCCTCAACATTTGGAGGTAAATGTTTACCTTCACTATTAGAAACTATACGGAATAAAACTTTGCATCGCTTTCATCATACCATGTGGAAGCATCTTAGACCAACAGGCAAAGGTTTGAGGCTTCTACGTAAGGTTAAACGGTTTTGTTATAGTCTCTTGTTATACGGAGAGTTGTCCATCATAGGTGTAGTGCAAGTAAAATCATCTTTCGTGGAGCCCTGTGGTACGGGGTGAGCTGCCGTCGTAAAATCAATCGGGGAGATGTTCATTGTAATCACATGTTAAATATTTAGATTCGATCAATTGATCATTTGTATTTTTGATAGTGGTTTAACATACAAGAAAGAAAAAACTTTTGGGCACATTTTATGTTTTTAAAACCCAAAAATGTGACTTAAATTAAATTAAACTAATGTTGTGCGATTTGAACCATTGAAAGAGATTTAAAATTTGTGAAATTTGTCAATTTCCAATATTATGTTTGATTTTGACCCCTTTTTATTTCTTGTGTTTTTCTTAAATATATATAAGAACCGTTGATTTCTAGTAAAATCTCATCACAGTTCCACATTTGATAGTGTTGTGTTTTCCATTTTGATTGACGTTCTTGTTCGGTAGAGATGTTTCATTTCTCTTTTTTTTTTTCTTTCTAAACTGTAAATTTTCATTTTAATGAAAGTATTGGGCAATACAATGATTCCCCTTTACATTGGTAACTTGGTAAAAATAAATAAAACAAAGTAGCAAATAATATCCTAAGAAGACAAAAGATTACAATCCAAAGAAGCATTAAGTTACCAAAGTATCGTCTCTGTCTCTGTCGTCTTGCGGAAATAGAGATTCGAACCTCCTTATCGATGTCTTTGAAGATGGTCAGAGGAGGTATGTTTTGAAGATTGTGAACTACGTTGCTTGGTTGCTTCCAAACGTGATAGATTGTGGTGTGAGCCGCTAATTTCCTTAGCAGGGAAGGAGCAGTGTCTGAAGTCGTTGACATCCAATTCGTGAGATCAGGCCACGAGTCGATGATCCCGCGGGATCCCTCAATCTGTTTTGCACCAGGAACCAAATCTCTGCACTGTACTCACATCTGAGCAGAAGGTGATCTCTGGTTTCATCAGCTAATGAACACAAACTGTATGTAATGGGTATTGACAGCCATGAAGCAAGACGACTCTTATTGAGATATCCACCTGTTGAAAGCATTTCTCAGCGTAGCTCCTTTAAACCAGACCCAATTGTATCAAAATTTCTTATCACTTCTAGGCCAAAGCCCCTCCTTGGGTCCTTTGAGAAGAGTAGCCTCTGTATAGTTATTTTATTTCTGATACAATTCTGTCCCTATTTTTATATGAATTTATGTCTTTTTATATACCCAAAATTCTTCATCCTACTACACTAAACAAGAAAAACATGAATTTATAGCCCTTTACCAAAAATATATTTCCACATAGGCATGGGATACCATAGATCCTATTTTGGCACTTCAACCTAATACCCTTTTTACCTAACATGTCATACTCATTGGTCCTAAAATAACAACTAAAATGGTGGGACAAATACAATACAATTTGAATTGTTGCTCCATTACTAACCTAGAAAAATGGATACAAGAATCATATCCAAATTAAGGAATCTGTTGCAGCAATATCCCAAATACTACTACCTATTCAAACAAAAATCATAACCTCTGCCTCTCAATATAATGTCGTTGTAGATCCGAATATGACGTTTACTTGACAAAGTCCAAATTTTCTGATTTTCATATGAGAGGTGATATGTATTTGTTAGCAATAAGAAAACAAGTAACAAATGCATCTCCTTCTACCTTTAGGAGTTTTTAGTTCCTATTTTTAGTTTCATCACTCTCTCTTGTCAATATAATGTCGTTTTGGATCTGAATATGACTTTAACTTGATAAAGTCTCAATTTTTTAATAAGATATGTGAGGTATATCTTAAGGAATAGGAAAACATATAATGGATGCATCTCCTTCCACATTTAGGAGCCTCTAGTTCCTATTTTTACATGTATATCTTTACTTTAATATGAATTTATATCTTTTTGTAGAATAGCAATAAAAATAGCAAGAGAGACTATCTGATTCAAATGTTGAAAGAAAAGATGATTGAGAGGATGTTGAATATAATGTCTCCGATGACAATATACAATAAGTGTTGAAACAAGCAAGAATGAACATGATGAGGATGAGATGGAAATGTTTGACTTTTAAATTGAAGTTTGTACTTCAGATTTTAGATAAGAGTATCTATTAGTCATGATATTCTCCGATTGGTAACATGTAGAATAAAATTTGGTTACAAAAAATAGTATAAGTTGATGTAGCTTACAGTAAAAATTATGTGGTATAAACTGTAAATTTATGCAGTGAGTTTGCTGTAAAAATGTGAGTTGTCATTTTTATAAAAACAACTGATTTGTAATTTTTCTATGAAGTTTGTAACGAGCCTTTATTAAATTGAAACGAGCCTTTATTAAACAACTGAGTTATCATTTATCCAATTATAGCAAGTTTTGTATGTGTACAAATTAATTCCAACTACTGATTTGCTGTCTCAAAAGATGTAACAGATTATTAAAAAGTAATAAAAGCTCGTTTCACTTTTTAAAAAAAAAATGCCAAGAAGTTAGGGATAAAGCTTTGAGATTAATCGAGCAATATCATTCACACACATATATCTAAGCTATATGAAATAGATAATGGATGCAAAACCAAATGAAGAAAACATTGTTCAACCAATTTTATGATTTTTTTTTCTACATTTTCTAAGGATCACCCAAAAAGTCTTGTTGGGCCAATTATCAGGGCTGATGAATGCTTTCTAAAAGCCTACAATCAAGGTTATTTATAGCTCCATAAGCTACAATACAAAAGATATGAAGCTCGTTGGGGGTAAAGCTTGAGGCCATCACGGTGGTGACTGAAACAGATCTCTGAGAGGAATATGACGACAATGGTGGGGACTGAAATCCAGTAAAGCATAGCTGATTACATTCAGAGGAATATGCAATGCTTGAATTGTAGGAACACTCAAACTTATATTTAGATGCACATGTTAGGCTTGAATAGTAGAAGCAATTGGCTTGGAACATAAAACAAAATAAAAAGAAGCACAAAGGATTATAAGAAAAGCCAGAAATGATTTTGATCACTAAATCGAAACTCAAGCATAACCTGCTCTGGTACCATGTTGAGATGATGAGAGAAATAGAATGGGAAAAGTATTATTAGTCTATCATAATAACAGATGTACATGAGATCAACTTATATAAGAGGAATGACAATAAACAGACGCAATACAGTTCATAAATACTAGGAGACATGGTCAAGAATATATGATTATGAAAAGACAAATTACAAAGAGATGAATACAAAGAGACTAGTTAAGAGTAGTCATAACTTTTCCTAACATCTAGCCACCTAAGCAATTCAATCCATGAAGCTTCTTTGAAAACCCCTAAACCCAACAAGAAGAATACTTATAGATGAGTAAAGAAATCATAACAATAAATTATACAAATTCCATAATCATAAATCAAGAAGAAACAATAAGGATTAAGAGACTGAATGAAGTCGTATCCTTATAACAAAGAACATAAGGCTAAGCATTATGAAGAAACTGGTTGGTATGATTGTTGTATGGTGGTCTGCGAAAACTTATGTTTATGAGGCATAACAACATGTATATATAGGTCTTGTAGGTCTTCGGTTTTGGCTAGAGATATTCCTATTTGGATCAGGATGAATCCCAGAAAAATTATATTTTCCAGGGTCATGATTTATCAATGTCTAAAGGGATCAGTCGATCTCTCTTCTTGAAGAAACTCACTTGTTGCTTCTGGGGGTGGGGATCGATTGACCGCCTCATGGGATTGGTCAATATTTTGGTTGCTTTATGGGCATGTTGTATTTTCTCGCCACATTGACATGTCTTTAGTAATATTTGCAAAACTTCTGACTGCAGAGTTGGAATGAGTTTTTTCCCTTAATGTACAAAATTATATCAATACGAACTTATTACAAACTGTTTCTCCCTATCAACCAAAGGCCTAAGCCTTGAGGGGATACAACATTCAACATACGCAGTATAAATTGGTTGAGAAGTTGTTGTCTTTAATGTGATACTATCATCACACTGACTTTCCTCCTTGCCGCCGAAATACTTGAAATGCAGTTCTGGATTTCGCCATAGTCCTAAGATGTATCTGGTGTTGCTCCAAAGTGTCGACCATGCTTGCTGTTTGGCTTGCATAAGCGTCTTTGAGTTACTTTCAAAAATACTTCTCCAAATCCAATGTTGTCCAATTCATACATAACCCAATCAGAGCAGCAAGTTCTACTTCTAGACTAGATAGGAGTTGGAATAACTTCAGACCACCTACAAATGAAAGTGAACTCTTAGCTCTATTTTATCTCCCAATTTGAGCTCGATCCAATGATTGAAAGTCTTTCAGAGGAACTCAAACTTCAAACGCTTCAAAACTGGTCAATGTTGAAACTGTCAAATGTATACCAACTTATGGGTCTGCTTGGCATAGACTATGAAAACTTTTTAACTATTTCACAGTTTAAGAAGTTTTTTTTTTGGGCCAAACGCACTTTTTTAATTATAAAGTCTTAATATTCAGACTTTTTCTTTTGAAATTTTTTTGAGGGTGAACCTTTTTATTCACCCCTCTTACTTTACCCAATTAGAATGTATTATCTCATATTACTTTTAAAAAAATACACAATTAAAATTAAAAAATTAAAATACTTACTCAAATCTTTTATAAAAAAATATATCTTTATATATAAAGAAATAATGTATATAAATATTTTTATATATTTTTAGGGTTAACAAATTAGAATTTAGGGTTTAAGAATTAAAGTTTAAGGTTTAGTTTTTTTCTAATATTTTTTAGGTTTACAGATTAGGGTTTAGAGATTTATATTTAGTTTTTATTTTTAATTTCTTAAATATTTAAATATTATTGTTTAGGGTATAAAGATTATAGTTTAGAATTTAGAGATTAGGATTTAAAATTTTCAAAATAGAACAAATAATTATGTAAAAATATATGTTTATCAAAAATAAATTATAAATAAAGTTTAATATTATGCTTGGGTCACTATTTCCAATTTAGGGTTTAGTTTCCTCCAATAGAAAATAAATTTTAAAATGTGTTGTTTTGATAAATTATCTTAATTAATTTTATTACTTGGGTGGTTCTCATTAGTTAAAACAAGTTAACTTGTCCGCGCCTTGCGCAGACTGATATAATTTTTTATTTTGTTTTTTTAAATATAGTAGTATTTTTTTATTGAGTATGCATTTTATTGTTTGTAGACGATTGTGATAACAAAGTAAAAAAGAATAGAATAATGCATGTTTGTATCAAAATAATTTTGTTTAAATTATTTAAATATATTTTAGTCAGTGTTCTATGTATTTTAGACATGGTTTGTTTGTGTTGTTCAGAATTTATTTTTTTGAGTTTTAAGTCTTTTGTTGCGTATTATGTTTGACGTTTTAGGTATTTTTTTTCATAGGATAATGATAGGGAGTATTTAAAAAAAGAAAACTTGGATGTATTTTTTTCTTTGTTTATTGTATCTCTATTGTTGTTGCATGATTTTTTTCTTTTTTTCTTGTAGCCTAATTTTTTTATCAAATAAAAGATAATATATAGTATAGCACTCCTAGATAATAATGAAGTTAAGCACATTAACCAAAACATTGAACTAAAACAATTTTTTTTAGTTTGTGTATTGTGAATAATTGATTCTGATATGAATATAAAATTGAAACTAACTTTAAATATAATCATAAAATCATTTTAAATAACTTTGTAAATAGTAATGAAATAATCTTTCAATGCAGCTTAATATCTTACTCTAAATAATATTTGTCTTATTTTAAAAAACATAGTCTATATGTTAGCAAAGCCTCCTTGTAGACAATATTCTTTGTGGTTTTCTGCAGTGCTCATTTGTTGTCAGTGATCAATATTTTAATACCTTTTTTCGTTGTAACTCTTGAAAGTGCAACGTAAAGTTGACTATGAGAGAAAACTGGTTTTGGCAAATACAATCCTACCTTCTCTAAAGTCTAACCTTGACTTTTGTTTATCGTCATTGCAAAAGTAAGCGATACTGGAAATTGTCTTTTTCGCATCTTGAAAGGGAATCTTGCATCTGCTGGAGTAACAAACATTCTTGGGATTAAAACCTTCTCATCTACATCACTATTAGATTTTCCTGTAATCACTCTTGCCTTGATAACATGATTTACTAACTGAGTGACAATAAGCCGTGTGCTATTGCAAAATCCTCCTTTTGGGTCAATGTTTCTAAGCAAGATAATAGAAGCTCTGATCTTCAAAACCAGTCTACGATTAGACAAGCCTGAAATTTTGATGCTGTTCAAGAATTCTTGTGTGTAGACAATATCTTTCGGGAAATCTTTGTCCAAAGTATCTATATCATCTTCTGGAATTACCACTCTTTCTGATGGGTCGATACTATCAGCGCTCAAATAAACTCTTTCCACACCTATAGAATTATACAATTAGAGTGTTCTGAGATATTCAAAATCTAAGTAGGAAGGCGTGTTAACATATATTGTATTGTCAAATAAATAATACTTGTTAATTGTTAAAGCATATACTCGTTAATTTTCTCGATATCCAGATTTGTTGGGGCCAAAATAGCTCGTTCTTTCAAAAACTTGGGGTCATCTCTATTAGCAAAGGATTCTCCATATATTTCCTTTAATATCGTTTTTACTGGATCATCACAGTCCTTAATTAATAAGTCTTCTGGAATCTCTATCTCAGTTTCTCCATCATTAGGCTCATTTATTTTCCCTTCTCCATGTTTCAGAATCCATTTTGAAAAAGAGCTTATATCATTTGCATCACTCTCACTTAGACTGGTGTGTAGTTGCATGATTTTGGTCAGCCGTAGAACCTTACATTTTTTCCAAAGCTTTGATGCATTCAAGTCTACTAAATGTGTACCATATTTCATCGAGCATGTTATGCTGTCATTGATATTTATGGGAATTCCAAACCTAGAATGGGCTGTCCTACCCCTTTGTAATAGCAATGAAGCAATTTTGCTTGATGCAACATTTAGGACTACTTCACCTTTTGATGCGGGTGTTTCATGTGTGTCGAGGGTTGTCAAGTTTTACCCTAAATGAAATCAATAGCCGCAGGTGCACAGCTGATCGATAGTAGTACTTAGGGATCAAATCCACAGGGAAGAAGGATCTTTCCTGCAAAAGCCTTCGAAAGAAATATGAAGTAAGGAAGTCTAGAACTAGGCGAGTTTTGTGAGGATTTTGGTGGTGTGTTTAAAATGTAAAAACGAATCCTAAAGAAAAAATACGTTAATTAAAATGACCTAATAACTAAACTTAACGAAAACGGGTAAAAACGAGAAAAACGGCTAACATAATTGCTTTAATGAAAATCGATTGAAAGAGTAAATAAACTAGACTAAAGCTTGAATGAAAATCGGTGTGAATCTATAAGAAAAGAGGCGCTGGGGTACAGGGAAGTTTTCTCAGGGGTACGAACGATTCAAAACATTGCTAGAGAGTAAATTTGATAAGATCTTAGCTTAAACTTTTCGAACTGGAGTCACGGACGTATGAATACGCCACTGTCGTGATCATAGACAACTATATCTCTCAACCCTGACCAGTAGGTTTCCACTCTGGCCCTGGAAAAGAAGAGATGCATTATATTTAAGACTCGTCAGCATTCACAAATCGCCCATAGGTAGGTTTCCACTCCTATGTTTGTTTTGCTCTCCCAAACTAGATCTGACACCGGATGAACAATTTCGTGTCATCAAGCATCTGGATCAGATTGTAGTTCATGACGCTACTCTCATGCAGTAAAAACGAATTCAGAAGAAAAAGTTCTAAGATTCGGCTCAAAAGCTCATGGAATCCTCATCGAACATAGATATCCCCATCGAAAATCCCTTAGACCCAACAATAAAACTACTCAGACATGATAAACGAAATCAAAAACATAGTATTAAAAAGTAGAATAGAAACCGAAATTGAAAAAGAAAGAACAAGGGTTCAAGAGATAGATCTCTCTCTCCCTAAAACCTAAAAACAAAGCTTAAAGTAAAATTTCTGTAAAGTATTTCATCTCTCTTCTTCTCTCTTAAAAAACGACCTAAATGACATGTAATTATAGTCTCCAATACTGTCTGGTGTCTAGGGTTCCGGAATTGAGGCTGGGAAAATGATACGGGCTTCAGAAATGGGCCTTCAAAGTCGGAGTTAGCTGGCCGCGGTCGGGATGTACGTGACCGCGGGAAATGGGTGGCTGGCCGCGGTCGGGATGGTTGTGACCGCGGGGATTGGTCTGTTGGCCGCGGGTGGAAACGCTCTCCGGCTGGTTTACAAGACATCTTGCTCTTCGCGTATCTTTTGATTGAACCGTTGGATTGCCAAGCTGTAAAGTGTGCTGGAAAGCTGATACTTCCATCTTTAAGATATCCAAATTTGAGCTGGATCAGATGGTGAGAAGGCCTTCAATCGGAGGTGAACTTCTGATGGTTTGACTCTGAGCTGAAATCTGGTTTTCTATCCATTTTGTTAAGCTTTTCCCAAAGTTACCTGAAAAGAGTCTTGGAACTACAGATACTAGAAAAACGTAATAAAAGTACTTAAAAGCAATTAAAAACATAGAAAAAGTATTTCAAAACGATCCATAAAAGTGGTCAAAATACGGTGTTATCAACTCCCCCAGACTTAAACCTTTGTTTGTCCTCAAACAAAGCAAAAGCCTAAAATGCTTAAGTGAAAACAAAAATAGGGAATCCACAAATCTCAGAGACATGAACTCCTAAACTAGGACCAAAGATAGTGCATCAATCCACAACTTAGTCTATAAAATTCTCACCAATACACAAGAGATACTAGTCCACAACAATCTAAATCTTGATTCCAGTCAACTAGCTCTCTACATTCATTAAGTTCAATAATGAGTTTTCATTAAAGACATCATCCAGGGTAGACGGCGTTTGGCATTAAAGGGCTGTTTAAATGGTGGAGTTAAAGTGTTTCGGGTTACCTGAAGATCTGGAGGATGCAAAATAATATGCAAAACCGCAAGAGAGATAAGGACCTGTTGATGACCACAATTTTCAGTCACTTCTTCTTGCCAAATGTTGTTGCATAATCCTTCCTCCTTTATTGTAAACAACTATTCCCCCAGACTTAGATTATTTCCGGGAATCAGAAAATGATCTCAAAAACTCCATAAAATCGAACTCCAGTTGCCTTGGGACTTAAAATTTGATCTCTCTAGACTCTCTAAGGCTTTTATTTCCTTTCTTTTCTTATTTTCGGATTTTTTTTTTTTCGGAAAGGAAATGCCTTTTAAAGAGAGAGAGACTAGAGGACGAGATTGTACCAAAATTTGAGATTCTTCTAAGGCAAACTGAGCTTCCTCTTGTGTTGAATCCTTTCGGGAACTTTTCCGGCAAATCGCAGTTCTCTGTCCTTGGTGACTGAAAACTGCGTCGTTCCTCTTTCTCTCCAACGTTTTTGCACTTGTCTGCATATAAGACAATAGAAAATAAGAGTGCATGTGGTTTGAAAGAGGATTGGTTAAGGTGGAGAACTAGCTAAAGATGAACTAGCCATTCAGGATCAACAAAGAGTGGTAAAAGGATAAAAGAGTCCTGAATGTATGATTCGTTTCCCTGGTCTAATGCTTCAATGAGAAAGTTAAGTCCAAATTAAGTCCAAATAAAACAGAGCTAGTGTATCCCTCCATCTAAATCGAAATCATTCAAATTCCTCTGGGGTACTTCGTTTCAAATGTGCTTAGCTACCGCCTAGTCTAATCCTAAATCATGAATGAGCATGTCACTAGGAACAGTCTAAAAGCACACAGTCAACTATCATTGATTCATGTTCACCATTCCCTTTTAAAACGTATTTTGTTTTGAAAACCGGTTTTGAAAAACTTTAAGGAAAATGCAGAAAGTGTAGATAATGCAAGACTCATGAAAGAAAAGTGGTTAGAAAGGGATGAAATCCTCCCCCAGACTTAAATCACACTGTCCTCAGTGTGAAACAAGTCAAGATTGGATGAGAAAAATGCATAGATAATCGAATTGGTAAGGCCAAAGAGAACTTACCTGGATCCGGGAAGCTGGTGGAGATGAACCGGATTCATTCGAAGAGGTTTGGGAAGGTGATAGGTGGTGATGAAGATGGTGGAGGGTGATGAATGAGGTGGAGTGGGGATTGGTGAGGTGGAATGAGGTGAAGTGGGTGGTTTGGGGTCGGGTTTGATCTCAACGACCATTTGCTGCGGTCAGGAGCCACGCGACCGCGGCAAACTGGTGCTCAGCCGCGGTCAGGAAGACGCGGCCGCGGTCGATCATGCGTTTCCCGCGGTCAAAGCATCTGCGACTGCAGGGGCTTATATCGCAGCCTGTTCATGCTTCTCCTTGGTTCCTGCTGGGTCGAGTAGTCAGGGACCATCCTTCTTTTTGGTTTTTTTTAGGTTTTTTGATTTTTTTGCCTTTTTGTTTTATAAGAAATACCTGAAACTAAGAAAAAGAAAAAGATCAATAGAAAAAGAAAGAAAAATTCTAAAGAAAACAATACTTAAATGGGTTGTCTCCCATTAAGCGCTTCTGTTTTAAGTCGTTTAGCTCGACTTTTGGTGTTGGACGTGGCTTAGTCCAATGAAGAAGACCTTGTCCTGAGACAAGTCTTTTTCGACATCTCCTTGCTTTGCCTAGCAGGTTCTTCGTCACTCCAAAGCTCTTCTTCAAATTCTTCTGTTGCAGAACGTTTTCCCGCTTTGCTGTTGTATGGGACAGCTTCTGTGAAGACATCTTTGTCGATATTAGCAAACGAAATCCTTCGGTTTGGCCAGTCCATTATAGTTCCGGAAGTTGTTAGAAAAGACCATCAGAGAATCACTGGATATGTTGAGTCTCTCGTTTCGACAATGTAGAAGTCGACAGGCACTATGCAATCTCCTATTCTCAAAGGAATTTCATGAGTTATTCCTTGAGGTGTTGCATTGGAATCATCAGCTAGACTAATCTTTGCTCTAGTCATGCGCATGTGTTTAATACCAAGTCTCAAAGCAATTGCTTTGGACATCATGTTAAGACAAGCTCCAGAATCACAAAGCACGTTTTTGAACATTTCTCCTCTAATATAACAAGAGATGAGAAACTGACCTGTAGTCTTGACCTTATGGAGAATTCGAACTTGCCTTTCTCTGTAGGTGTTGGCTGGTGTTTCAAACGCAGAATAGAATTCACAAAAGAAAGATGCAGCATCGTATTCAATGATTGAATCGATGTATGGCATCTTCATCTTGCTGCATATCAGGTCTTCTTGGATTGAAGAGTCAGCTGAGTCTTCAACACATTCCCTTGCCATCATACAAGATAATGATTCCAGCCAATCTGTTTCTTCATCTGAAACTTGGTTTTCTTCTTCCTGAGTTGCTTTTTTAGGTGCTGGAGGTTGAAGTTGGGACAGAAGATGTATTAATTTTCTCTCAAATCCCGGAGGTGAATCTGAACGACCAACTCCTGCGGTCAGAGGCATCGCGACCGCGGGAAAAGGGGCCTTGGCCGCGGTCGGGACGCTCGGACCCGCGGCTCTGGATATAATTCGCTAATAGTCCGTTTCTTCCTTCTTGTACTTGACACGAACTTCTCCAGCTTCTTTATTTGGTAGACCAATATCATATGAACTCATACCAGGGCGTTGTTGTGCATCTTCATCAGGATCTTTGGGAGATTTCTTAGAAAATCTCTCAATTTGCTCAATGTTGGGCATCTGTTCCATTCTTGCATCAATCTCCCGTGCTTTGAGCTCGAGTTTGTTCAGCCTGTGCTCGATCTCTTGCAACTCTTCGTCTGTCTTCTCTCTATACCAGGAGGCGGATTCTTTGACTTCTTTAATCTCCTGCTTTGATTCGACAATATCACTTGAATTCTGTATGATGTCATACCCTTGTCTTGTCTGCTCTGTTGCGACTTGGTGGATCATCCCAGCTAATGTTTGTGCGTCCTTGTGGGTTTGTTCTTCCAGAACTCCAACATGATTGGCCAGATCATCGAATTTTCTGTTGAACTCTTCAGAGATTGAATCAATTCTCTTGAGCAGGGTGTTTTCGGTGAGAATCTGCTGATCAAGGAACTGGTTTATCATTCCTTCGAGGCGTCCCAAACGTCTACTGATCCTCAAGTTGTCCTCTTGCTGATTAGGGTTCTGCGATGGAGGACTATAGGCGTGTGGCTCGAAGTAGATCGGAGGAGGACCATAAGGATCTTCTCGGCGTCGAACAGGCTCTCTGCGCCGGTGGTAAGGGTGGTTTGGCTGGCTGTATCGATCCATGTAGCTAAGGTCTCGGGCTTGGTGTTCTTCTCTGCGTCTGGTGGCTTGAGGAGTGTTGTAAAAACCTTCCTCATAGTGTGGATTTCGATTAATAGGATCCATATCTTCTGAAAGAGAAACAAAATAACCGAAATATGGAAATATGCAGAAAAGGGGTTCTAGAGTCGATTTACCAACTTTTCTTAGGATTTTGCGGAAAAGAAAACGCGTGCCTTCCCCGGCAACGGTGCCAAAAACTTGATGCGGGTGTGTCGTGTGTCGAGGGTTGTTAAGTTTTACCCTAAATGAAATCAATAGCCGCAAGTGCACAGCTGATCGATTGTAGTACTTAGGGATCGAATCCACAGGGAAGGAGGATCTTTCCTGCAAAAGCCTTCGAAAGAAATATGAAGTAAGGAAGTCTAGAACCAGACGAGTTTTGTGAGGGTTTTGGTGGTGTGTTTAAAATGTAAAAACGAATCCTAAAGAGAAAATACGATAATTAAAATGACCTAATAACTAAACTTAACGAAAACGGGTAAAAACGAGAAAAACGGCTAACCTAATTGCTTTAATGAAAATCGATTGAAAGAGTAAATAAACTAGACTAAAGCTTGAATGAAAATCGGTGTGAATCTATAAGAAAAGAGGTGTTGGGGTTCAGGGAAGTTTTCTCAGGGGTACGAACGATTCAAAACATTGCTAGAGAGTAAATTTGATAAGATCTTAGCTTAAACTTTTCGAACTGGAGTCACGGACGTTATGAATATGCCACTGTCGTGATCATAAACAACTATCTCTCTCAACCATGACCAGTAGGTTTCCACTCTGGCCCTGGAAAAGAAGAGATGCATTATGTTTAAGACTCGTCAGCATTCACAAATCGCCCATAGGTAGGTTTCCACTCCTATGTTTGTTTTGCTCTCCCAAACTAGATCTGACACCGGATGAACACTTTCGTGTCATCAAGCATCTGGATCAGATTGTAGTTCATGACGCTACTCTCATGCAGTAAAAACGAATTCAGAAGAAAAAGTTCTAAGATTCGGCTCAAAAGCTCATGGAATCCTCATCGAACATAGATATCCCCATCGAAAATTCCTTAGACCCAACAATAAAACTACTCAGACATGATAAACGAAATCAAAAACATAGTATTAAAAAGTAGAATAGAAACTGAAATTGAAAAAGAAAGAACAAGGGTTCAAGAGATAGATCTCTATCTCCCTAAAACCTAAAAACAAAGGTTAAAGTAAAATTTCTGTAAAGTATTTTGTCTCTCTTCTTTTCTCTTAAAAACCGACCTAAATGACATGTATTTATAGTCTACAATACTCTCTGGTGTCTAGGATTCCGGAATTGAGGCTGGGAAAATGATACGGGATTCAGAAATGGGCCTTCAAAGTCGGAGTTAGCTGGCCGCGGTCGGGATGTGCGCGACCGCGGGAATGGGTGGCTGGCCGCGGTCGGGATGGTTGTGACCGCGGGGATTGGTCTGTTGGCCGCGGGTGGAAACGCTTGCTGGCTGGTTTACAAGACATCTTGCTCTTCGCATATCTTTTGACTGAACCGTTGGATTGCCAAGCTGTAAAGTGTGCTGGAAAGCTGATACTTCCATCTTTAAGATCTCCAAATTTGAGCTGGATCAGACGGTGAGAAGGCCTTCAATCGGAGGTGAACTTCTGACGGTTTGACTCTGAGCTGAAATCTGGTTTTCTATCCATTTTGTTAAGCTTTTCCCAAAGTTACCTGAAAAGAGTGTTGGAACTACAAATACTAGAAAAACGTAATAAAAATACTTAAAAGCAATTAAAAACATAGAAAAAGTATTTTAAAACAATCCATAAAAGTGGTCAAAATACGGTGTTATCACCTTTAGATCTCAAAGTAACGCCTAGAACACTCCAAAGAAACGTCTTGCCTGTGCCTCCAAAGCCATAGACAAAGAAAACGCCGCCCCTATTACTCTGAAAAGCACTTAGAATTTCATTATAAACACCCAACTGCTCTTCTGTGATCATTGTCATGCATTTAATATGATCTTTGCGTAGTTGTTCCTGATCGTAACTCTTTTCGTCGCTGAGCAGTTAATTTTTGAATTTATCAATTTTGATATCGTCTAGCTTTGGCATATTGTCAAAATTTTCAAGAGTATTTCCATGAGAACGCATTCACTTTTTGATCTCAGAAAGAGTGAAATTCTTTATCTGTTCCTCTGTTAGCACAATATCTACCAAGAAATGTATAGTTGATTGTATCAGTTCGACTTACAGAATTTAAAGTCATTAATAAAGCAATATATTTTTTTGAGTTATTTAATTGTGAACATGTTAAGAGAAGTATATACCTTCTTTCTTCCGTATTTTCTTTTGTTGGTACAATATATCTTCGGAGAGTATTTCCCATGAAGCGCTCCAAACTCCAAGTACCAAACCTACACTATTTGAGAGCATCATGATAACACACAATTTGCGTGTATACCTAGCAGAACACCAGAAACTGGCCTCCTTTATTGCTTCAATATATTCTTTTTCATCGTCTAATAATTCGTGTGCATAGCAAGCATCTTTGAACGCCTCATAGACTACACCTTCGTAAGTTCTTATATCGTCAAAACACGTAGCGCCTTTAACTTTGTTAAGCAGTAGTCGTAAGTAATAGATTTGACCTAGTGTTTGAGATATGGACACAAGCCTTCCTATAAATTTTTTTTCCCTTTTCTTGTCCTTGGTTCCTAGGATCTTGTTTTTTGGTGCCAAATAAATTATGATGGGAGATCAGGGTATGTCAGGTCTGCTGCCTCCTTGTGATTTATATAAGGCTATATAGTATATGTTAATACTTGTTTAGAAAAACATTAGTTTATGTTTACCTGATAACTCCATGAGTTTTTAGTTAGAATGAAGAAGAAGGAAGAGGTACAGTTTTAAAAGTCGTAAGAGAAGTAGAAAAAAATAGCTGATATTTACACTGAACCATAAGAAATTGAAAACTCTATAAACATAAAAAATCGTAAACACTATAATAATTAGTGATATTCATCATAAATTTCTTTTTTTTTTGTCTTTGAAATGACATCCTATTACTTTTTAAATAGATTCTATTTTTTTGTTTCTTTTAACATTTTTGTTAGATTTTTTTATAAATTTCGGAAACATAAGAAATGGTAAACACTAAAAGATATATATTCTATTTTTTGTGTTAAAAAAAAACGTTTTTCTTTATTTTTTCTAATTGGTTTTATATAATTTTTAAAACGATTTGATTGACTACAGAATTAAGCATTAAATCATAATTTAGACGGGTTTGTTTTAAGTTTTTTTTACACATCATCATAAGAACCAATAAAAAAATGACACGTAACTGCAAAATAGGGCTAAATTGTTTATTTTGCAGCCGAAACTCATTATGAAGCTGACACGTAAGCGAAAGACTGAAACTCACTGTGAATGCGACACCTAAGCAAATCACTACACAAATAAGTATATATATTTTTGTTAGATTTTTTCTAAATTTTGGAAACATAAGAAATGGTAAACACTAAGAGATATAGATTCTATTTTTGTGTTTTAAAAAAAAAACGTTTTTGTTTAATTTTTCTAAATTTTGGTTTTATATAATTTTAAAAACAGTTTGATTGACTACAACATTAAGCATTAAACCATAATAATTTAAATCGGTTTGTTTTAAATTTTTTTTACACATCATCAGATAAGAATCAATACAAAAATGACATGTAACTGCCAAATGGGGCTAAACGGATTTTTGTAGCCGAAACTCATTCTGGAGCTGATACGTAAGCGAAAGGCTGTGAAACTTGCTATGAGCACGACATCTAAGCAAATCACTACACAAATAAGTATATATATAAGAAAGAGTGAATAAAAAAAAATTAATGACTAAATTGAATTAGTTTACATTAATGGTTTAAGTTTTTAATGACTAAATCGAATTATTTTATTTGAAAGATATCAAATTTTCAATTTTCTGTGATAAAAAGATCAATTTAACTTAATTATTTTATTAAAATAATATTTATTTATATTTATATCAATTAAATTAGATGAGATGTTTTGATTGGTTAAAAAACAAAGGGGTGAGTAAAAGAGTTCACCCCTATTGGCTAAACCCATCACCACTCAAAGATCCGAGTTGATTCCACCTTTCTAAGGAACGCATAGTTCACTTTATTTCGCTCGTTTTTCGATTTCTTTCTACTCTCTGATTAGCCACTTCATGGTTTTTTTCACCGTTTTCTGACTTGAACATCGGAGAGCTTTCGAAAAACACACTCCCATCGTGTTTTCCAGGCTTTCACGTATTTCTAGTTTTATAGGAGACTTGCCCCCGCAGAAGACTAAAAATCCCTAAACAACTAACATTTGAGATTTACAACTGCTGAAACGTTACCCCAAAATTTCTTCACATATCTATCAAATCTTTAAATTATATCGTTGCTAGAATCAAGCGTTTTGTCATAAACAAGAAAAATCTAAAGATTTCTACTATATGAATCTTGTGGAAGGAAAAGAAAAATTTTTTAATAAAGAAAAAAACGAATTAAGATATTATTTCATATCATTGAAATTTAGAAAATAGACTTTCAAAACAAAGTAATATCCGGAATAACAAATTGATTTCTTCAATTTTGATTTTTAAAGATTTTGAACGTTTGATATTTTGATTTTCAATGAGAGTATTATCAAGAATTTCGTGTAAAAAATTAGATTAGTAAATTGAGAAATTGATTTTAGATTTAAAGTAAAACTAATTCTATTTTTTTAGTTTTCACTGATTGATTATTTGTTTCAAAAAATAGATGACTTATGGCTAATCTCTGATTTATTGTCTAGTAAAATTTTTAACATTAGATTTTGGGTAATAGAAATTATCAATATAGAAATATTTCTTAAAAGTTTTCACTTCACATATTATCCAATGTTCATTAGCTTTAATACCACTAAAGCGTGCAAAAAACAAATACAAAAAGAAAAGTCATAGCAAAACAACAGGTCATAAATACCGTATACTACTATATAGTCTTATAAGAATTTACTTACTGAATTTAACTCTTTTACCTTTTGAAGTGAAAAGAGACAAGACAATGGACCGTGGGCGGATCCAGAGTTTCAGACCAAACATCACGTTTTTTGCTCACTCACTCACTTGTTGTACTACTATTTAACTCTTTTCTCTAGACTGTTTTACTGTTTTCTTTCGCTGCAAAAGCTTACACGTGCACCTGTCTCACCATTTGTTTTTTAGGAAAATGAAAAAAGAAAAAGAGAGAGATTATAGTTCAAATAGGAGACAGAAGTTCTTATAGTGGTTTAGTTTCAGGGACTTTTATTGTTCTCGATATTGTTTACCTCACGGATTCACACACATACAATTCACATTAAGAATGGCTTAAAACTCAAGCTCAAGCTATTTAGTTAGAGTCCGAACTTAGACAAGTTATTGTTAACACAATTGTAGATGAACTAATTAATTATATTATCACCTATGTGTTGTGGATGTTAATTTGTAGATGGAAAGAATTGAGGCGTTGATTATTAGTCTCATCAATTATATAACAGTGGTCCTTATCTTCCAACAAGTCTTTCATGATTCCGATAACAAAGACAAAACAAAGAATCGAAGAAAGAGACAATTGTGTTATTAATTATCAGTAAATTTATTATAAAAGACATAATATTTAAAACACTATTATATTCGGCGTAAATTGGCTCCATTATTTTTGATTTATTTTATTTTATTCTGCTTTCCCCCGTAGAACGAACATTCAACGTTTCCCACCAGGAAATTCCATGCAAATCCAGCCTAAAAAGCCAATACTTTTGAAAATCAAGAAAGAGATCCCTGTAATCTAAGATTATAACTAAAAGCCCCCAAATTTAATTCTTCTAAGTTCATATCCTTTTCTGTATTATTAATCATTTGCAATTTTCCATAGTCGATTAAAACATGCTAAATACATTTCGAGTGAAAAAGGTATTGTTAGAAGAATTTAAACACACAATTTTTCTTATAAAAAAATGCCGAAATCTAATCCAAACTATTTTCAAAACTCATAAAGCATTGGATATTTATATTATTTAATGCATTCATAGTAGTTGATCATGATTAAAATTTTGTGGAAAGGAAGAACAGTTACGTTCTAATCTTTCAACCACATAATAAATCTTTTAACCAATTAATCTCTATAAATTGGTTTTAATTTTTATGGCAAAAAATCATTGTTAATATATTATAAGATATTATGATACAAAATACTATGAATTATTATCTCATTATTCAATCATATGATTTTTTTTATGATAAACAAAATTATTATAACAAAAATGATCCGATTTTATTTTCAAACCTTTCATTCATTTTCAATGTATATATTAGAATAACCAACTATGGTACAAAAAAAAAATAGTAGCACATTGTTTATTCTGTTTGTGGCTGTTACCAACTAACCAGATTTTCAAATTTAGTCACGGATAGATTTTTAGTTATCCACAACTCTATTACATGGATATTTGACACGTAAGTTGTAACGCTTAGGAATTCTTAAGAAATGATTTGATTAATCAAAGAAAATAAGAAGAGTTTGGTCTAGGATTGTAAACCACTTGGCTGATGAGGAAACATATACATACAAATATAGATAAATATGAGATGAAAGAAAGAAAGTTCAAAAGCTAGGGGTTTAGAACAGAGATAACGAAATCCAGATGGAGTAAGTGTGACAATAGCTAAAAAACAAAATCAGTGATCATTTGGTGTAAAAATAGCAAATATTTTAATCTCTAGAACCAAACCTAGTGGAACTATAATTTTTATAAAAAACAATAAAAAAAAAAAAGTTAAAGCCTCTCGCTTTCTACTTGGCTGTTTCATCATCTTCCTCCTTCTCTCCAAAAGACAACAGTCAACACAAATTCATAGCCCCACCAAGAAAAAAAAAAGTTTCCCAGAATCCTCTTCTGAATTTTTTTTTCCTACATAAAATAGGAAAATCACAGATCAAAACGGGGTTTATTGGTGGTTTATAAGTAAAACATCAGTACAAGTTTGTTTGTTAGTTTATTCCATTTTCTTGCATAATTTATAATTTTATTAAGCAATGGAGCCCCACCAGAACGACATAGACCATCATCATAATCAAACCACTGGTTCAGCCCAGCTGGTTCCATTCATGGGACCCAACTCTGGTTCAATCTCAGCAACCACTACCACCACAACAAACGCAGTCTCCACCATCTCCGCCCCAAAAACCATCGTGAAGCGGCCGTCAAAAGACCGTCACATAAAAGTGGACGGACGTGGCCGGAGAATACGTATGCCGGCGATCTGTGCGGCGCGCGTCTTCCAGTTAACACGAGAATTACAGCACAAATCCGACGGCGAGACAATCGAGTGGCTGCTTCAACAGGCTGAGCCGGCGATCATCGCCGCCACGGGAACCGGAACCATACCGGCTAATTTCTCAACTCTCAACGTCTCTCTCCGAAGCACTGGCTCCACTCTCTCAGCTCCACCGTCGAAATCAGCTCCTCTTGCTTTCCTATACGACGGGACCCACAACAACACATCCTCTGATGATCCGAGGAAGTTCATCGGAAGGACAGCGGCTCAAAACGCTGCCGTTTTTGGTTTCCAGCAACAGCTGTACCCTCCTCAACACATCATGAATGAGTCTAATCCTCTCACTAAATCATTCCGTGAAGAAGCTCTCTTCAAAGATCCTAATTTACTCGATCAAGAACCCGGTTCAAGCTCGCCTAAACCTGAATCTGAAGCTCCTGATCAAGAATCCGATTTAACCCGGTCGAGAACACAGAACATGATACCGCCGATGTGGGCGGTGGCGGCGCCAACACCAGCTTCTACAAACGCTGGTAGTGCGTTTTGGATGTTACCGGTCGGAGGAAGAGGAGGAGGTTCGGCCATCACACAGGATCCGTCGCAGCATATGTGGGCGTTTAATCCGGGTCATTACCCGAGTCGAATCGGGTCGGTACAGCTAGGGTCTATGTTAGTACAACAAACAGTGGGAGGTCAACAAGTAGGGTTAGGTGTTGCGGAAAGTAACAATTTAGGGCTATTTTCCGGAGGAGGAGGAGGAGATGGTGGTTACGGAGGTGGAGGCGGAAGCGGTGGTTGTGTTGGCCTCGGGATGAGCCTCAAGCAAAAAGCTCAACGGCATCAACAGCATCAAGTGAGTGACACTACTGAAGACCAAAACCCTACTATTGCTGGTTCTCCTTGAAGTGTGACGTCATAATTTGTCTACTCTCATTTTTAGTAATTTTTTGTTGTTTTTGAAAAGTGTGAAGGTGTGTGATTTATTGCAACTTTTGTCGAGGATTCCGATGTTAATATGGTTTTTAGTTTTGGTTTTTGGGATTGCCAAATTGTTTATTTAAGAAAAAGATGGATTATTTTTGCTTGCGTAATTACTATTGATCTTGAATTAACCAAGATAAAGTGAGTTTTATAGCTCTCTTTTTCGACAAAAGCAAAATATATTAATGGACGAAAAATAGTAATAAATGGAAATCTTTTTTTCCGTTGTCTCTCTTAAATTTCAAAAATCAAAACCGCTAATATATTTGAAATATTTCGAATTGATTACGGTTCGTCAAAAAGTAAGGAATATGAATAAAATATATGGTGTAGGTAGAGATAAACTTTATTGGGTGCATGAGCACCACATGTTTGGATACAAATGGGCTTTTTTCAGATTATACTATTAATTTGAGAAAGCAAAAAAAACTTGTGTTTGTTTATCATAGCATACTATTGTAATATCTACAGAAAAATTGTCCACTTGTGGAGCAACATGGACACGTCAGAGAGAACTGTCCGAGAAATCATTCCAGTTTGTTCACACTTCAAACTAAACGTTGATATTCGTGAGACATGGTTTTGTGTGTTCCTTAGATTCTGTGAGCCCAAGTCCAAGTCGTGATCATTTATCGGATCATGCATATAGTCAATAAGATGAGATTCCAGATGGAGAGAGACGAACAAAAAGGTATAAATGTGAGTTTAGCAAGTGCATTGGGGTTACAATTACAATAAGACTTCTCTCTTAATAAAACTTCTGCCATGACCTTTGTGGCATACAATTATTTTTTTGACGCCGTGACGTACCAAATTTATTTGGGGAAGTTGAAAACTTTGTGACTTAAATAGATACAATCCTTATAAACTATGGTCTGAATGGTATACAGTATATGGTATGTAATGTTTTCATGTTTTCACATTTTGAAACCATAGTGTCGCTTATTACATACCATTCACAATTATAAGCACATAATGAAGACTAACAAGCTATTTTTAATCTATCTCGTATATTTTAAATGTATAACTAGTTCATACAAAATTTTATTCATCTAATATATAGTAGACTTTTGGTGTTTTTTAATTTTTCTTGCCCTATTGATTTTTTTATATTTTTTTATTCAACTATTCCAGTCAAGTCATATATTTTACGAAAGTATATATAGAGTTTGATTGGTAACTTTTACCACAGTGATAAATGGTATATCTTTTTGATCGTTATCAATCATAATTTAAAAAAAATGTCTGCACCAAAAATAGTATCATTTATCTCTTACTTATCACTGTGGTAAAACATATTTATGCTTTTTCTAAAATATTATATTGTGTATTATATACCGATATCTTGTTTGAGGAAATTTGATTAATATTCTAAAATTGCTATATATTTTGAAAATTAATGTCTGTTTTAATTTTTTTTGAAAACTAAAATTTAATTAATGTCTGTTACAAGCATGTTCGGCTGATTTCATGAACTTCTTGAGCTTAAACTCCCCCAAATGAGGATCTTTAATTACCGATGCTAGCGTATATCTCTATTACAGATAAAACATGCTTGTGCCAAAAATCATGTTACTGAAATTACCAGAAGATACAATAACATCGGTTATGTTAGAGGGAAGTGGTGGTGAATAACAACTGCTCATTTCCTTTCAATATAATCTGTAGAAGAATTTACACTCTATATTATATATTACACTAACGAAAAATTAATATAATCGTGTGCATGATACATTAAAGATAAGTAAGATATGTCATTTCTAAGTTCTAAACCTTGCATTTTTAGAACGCAGCCAAAGTAAAGATACATTGTAACATCGATTACGTTGGTATGAGAAATTTCAAATGATTAAATTAAAATAATAGATTTAAAACAATTTTTATGTGTTTAATATATCAGGGATATTTGGTCATTTTAAATTCAAAAGGTTAGTTTTCAATCTTTTTAAAACAGAGGTTAGCTTTCAAAATATATAAAATTTTCAAAATATTAAACCAAATCTCCCTTTTTTCTAGTTCCTCTTGTAGGATTTAAGAATATTAAACTAAATCTATTTGGTTGAAAAGAGCTATGCCAAAACAATCGTTTATGATGTGGATCTCGCAACTAGATAGACTTCCAACAAAGTTAAGATTGGCTTCATGAGGCATGTTGAACCCGACAACCTGCAGCTTCTGCTTGCTTCATGATAAAACCAGAGATCATTTCCTGTTTTGGTGTGACCTGAGTTCAACACTTACCCCATTTTGATGGTGGTTCACTCCGGTGTGTCTTTCAGCTCAATCATTCATTTTGCTTTTGCTTCTCATTTTTTTTGACCTTTTTAACTTTTGCTTAATGAGCCTATTTTATTGGACTCAGATTTACACGCCCACGATTAGTCGATTACATTACTGATAACTTTTACAATGACTGTGTTATTAAAATCAAATATCACAAAATTATTTCAAACCCTGCATAGGATTGAATTTAGTCCCTACATTAAAATGTTTTTTCTTAAATCAAAGATTTTATTGCAAAAGAATAGAAAATAATTACACAGTTGGCCCAATAGTTTTACAGGCCCGATAAGAAGAGCACAAATGGGAACCAAAATTGAATGAATCATTCACTTTTTTTTTTTCTGATAAACTCTTTAGGTTGATTTGGCCAGCCCCGGTAGAAACGTACCGAAGTGCTATAGAGCGGATTTCTTCCTGGTTCAACGGTTCAATGAACACCATGAACTTCGAGCGAACTCAAGTCAACGGGCCATGAGATCGATGAGATCCAAATGAGCCATCATTCTAGTTATCCCGAGTTTGAAATGTTTTCCGACTAATGCCAAAAGATAGCCAGATCACCTATTACTAGACTACCATGTAAACTACTTGGACCTTTGGCCTAAACCCAGATTTCTCAAGAGAAGATCGAACATGGATGGAGTATATACAATCTTTCTTACCATTAGACCACAATCATGCAAGCCAGATCACGAGTCATGCCTTTTCATATTTTAATAACTTTCCCTCGATGTTATTTCTAATACACTTAACATCCATTTAAGAAAAAAATGCTTTCTATTCTCTCTCTCGGTATATCTTATCTTATATATAAAAGACAATCAACTTTCTCCAGCTGAGTGACACATCAGCAATGAAGAGAGTGACATCTGTCAATTTAAAATATTAATAAATAAATAATTAATTAAATTTAAAGTAAATACATTAAAGAACATATAAATAAACATTAATATATATATTTATATATATATTACAATGAATTCAAATTGATTTTCAATATACAAATTTTATAAATATTATATAATACAAAACCTTTTAAATGCACCATTCTATTTTCTTTTTTAAGTGATTTAAACTTCATTTTCAAATTAAAAATATAATTGAAATTTTAATGCAAGTAAAAAAATAATAAAACTTAATAAGTTTTAAGTTTAAAATAATCTTTTATAAAACTCCAACTAATAAAATTATAAACACACAAAAAAATTAAATAAATGATTAAAAAGTTATTAAAAATAATAGTAAAAAGAAGGGCGTCTACATAAAAATATCATACATGCTTTTTTAAATTAAAAAAAGTTGGAATCAATAATATATATAACCAAAAAATTCAAAATATCAAATTAAGAAAGTTAACAAATATTATATTAGTAAAATTTACAAGAATAAAAAAATATGAGAATCGAATAACAAATAAATATTTATCTCTGATATTCAACATATATTTTTAAGTGAACGATTACGTTTTTATACAAAAATTAAAATATTAGTTTTTTAATTCCTTATTATCTTGTAAGAAAAATTATACTATTTAGCACATTAGGTGTAAAAGAGATTACAAATAATATATCTTCAAGAAAAAAAAAGAAGAAAATATAATATTTTAAATACAAACATTGATTATAAACATAAAATTCAATAAAAATTATAAAAATATATTATTTAAAATATAAATTAAAACAAGATCCGCGCATATATGCGTGGGTTCTCTCCTAGTATATATAAAAGTTGCTCAACTTTCTCCTTATGAGTGACACATCAGCATTTGAGAATTGATATGGGAATGACATGTGTTATTTTTTAATTTAAAATTATAGTTTTTAAAGAAAATTAATTAATAAATTTTAATATGAAGTGTTAAACCACTCAAAGAAAATGCAAAGTCTTTTTATTAATTGATTCTTAAATAACATTTATGTAAATATTAAACAAAAATTTATGTTATAATTAATTAAAAATTAATATTTTTAATAACTTTTTGTTTTTAATAGTATTATATTTTAAATTAATTGATTTATAATAATATACTAACAAATAACAAATGATGATCATACTTAAAAAAAATACAAAATATATAAATTTGAAATAGTTGAAGAAAAAACTTATTTAAAATTACAGTTTTAAAAAGGAAAATTAATTAATAAATTTTAATATTAAATTTTAAACCACTCAAAAATAAGAAAAAAAATCTATTAATTGATTTTTAAATAACATTTATGTAAATATTAAACATGAATTTATGTTATAAACTCTTGATTTTTAATGATATTACATTTTAAATTGATTGATTTATAATAATATACTAACACATAATAAATAATAATTATATTTTTTCAAATAATGGATCCATCGAAACTGGTTTGAAACGATGGCGACTCTGGAGATTTAGCATGCGATCCAGCAAGGAAGTTTACTCACGGTTGATCTCGGTAATTTTGGCACTTATACGGACCATATGGGTATGTCATAATCTCTGTAATGTAAGGACCCGATGGAGAAAAGTTTTTTTGGGAATGGGATCTGTGATTCCCAGATCGGACAGGAAAGAGGAATCTCTTCAGAAGATGTGGAGAGATCCACAATTAAAAGTCAGCATCCCAAATCACAAAGGATCAGCGCAGGAAGAGATTCGGGTAACACATGATTTCTCGGTATATGATTGCCGGATCTGCAATGGAACTAAATCGATTACTTTGACTATGTATAGAAGCCGGAATCTCGATCAGATACAGACGGTGTGTCGCAATCGGAATACTAAGTGGAATATTTGGGAACAATCTGGGATCTATGTTTGGAATACACTATCAAATCGAGGATTTGGCTCCACCTATGAGATTTGCTTTGTGCAAGCGAAGGGATATAAGAGCAGGGGGAGATCGTAATGATTTACATCACACAAACTCCTCCAAACATTTTTCTCTTTTCTCTCTAACACACGGTTTTTCAATAGCGGTTAAGGCAATGTCTCAAAGCAATTTGCTTAAACACCAAGGGTCGGGATCAAAAAGTTCGGTCTCTCAGAAGAGAATGAGAATCACGGTGCCACATTTCGACAACACCAAGTTGATCGAAGCCTATGCAAAAACACTGATTGGTCGATGCATGAATCCCCAAATGCAAGATATGAAAGCACTCTTGTACATGCTACCATGGATATGGAAGATGGAGGATAGAGTTGCGGGTGCTGACCTGGGTCTTCGTCGATTTCAATTTGATTTCGACAGAGAGGAGGACATCAAAGAGGTTATGAAGATGGAGCCATTTCATTTTGACTATTGGATGCTGTCATTAGTGAGGTGGTCACCCATTGTGGATCCAAGTTACCCATCGCAGATCAAGTTCTGGGTCAGGGTCATCGGAGTTCCACTTCATTTCTGGGCGGATCTAACTTTTCGCACCATTGGGAAAGGGATTGGGGATGTCAAAGCAGTGAACCTAGATGAAGGGAAAATTCAGGTTGTCATCGATGGCTTCAAGCCATTGTGCTTTGAGACACTGGTGGAATTCCATAGCGGTGAAGAGACAACAGTCTACTTGAGGTATGAAAGGCTATTTGGATATTGTCGGACATGCTTCAGTTTATGTCATGACCAGCAAAAGTGCCCTACAAATGCGGTTTTTGGCGAACAAAAATCAGGAGAGGATCGATTTGATGACCCACGGCAAGGGACTGGTGGAGCATCTTACAAAACGGCGGTGACCTATGGAAGTAAAGGAACTAAGGATGCAGGCAAAAATGGAAGTTACGGGGTTTCTAGCTACAATCAGTACAAAGGAAAAGGGAAGAACTATGAGGCCAAAGAAGAGGAAAAATCAAATCATGCGGAAGAGGGAAATACACAAAGGAAAGGGAGAATGGAGTGGAGGTATAATGAGGGACATAACCGATCGTACAAGGCATCAGGATATGTTCCCACAGGAGAAAGGAATGCAACACAAGCGGCGTCATCATCAATGCCGGGTACAGAGAAACCAGCGGAAGTGGTACAGGAGATTGCTGATACCAAGAAGTCATCCCACGCAGATGCGATCGAGGATTCTCTGGAGGATGGAGAGGTGGTTAAGCAGATGGAGAAAGAGATGACTGACGGTGGTGGAAAACCAAACAAGATGGTGAGGAAAAGTTTAACGTTTGAGGATGAAACCTTAGTGGAGCATGAAGCGATGGTCAATACTCTTAGAGACCAGCGGGAAGGAGTTACAGCCGATATGACTGGTGCAGCCGATATGATAAATGAGCTAATGACGGATGCTGATATTGAGGTTACAAATCTTGGTCTTACGGACAATATTTTGGAGATGGAAGGAACACAAATGCAGGAACTGTTCTTGGATATGGAATTGGAGGCATCGCAACAGATGCTAAGTGATGAACATTTCTTGGTGGAAAAGGGAGAGTGCGCCGTCCTTCGCATTCTTCGGAGCTCATCGGGTCGGTCCAAGACGGCAGCGAGACAGGGGTTTCTTCCGAAGTTATGGCGGAAGCAAATAAGGCAGAGGGGAAGAAGAAGATACTCAAAAAAACCACCAACCAGTTAGTTGGCGGCTCTAAGAAGCGCCTGGTGCAGGCACTGGTATCTCCTCGGAAGAAACATGTGGGTAAATGATAGCAGGAATTTTTCAATCCTTGATCAATTCCTCAACTACTCATGTCATTGTAGCACTTGAGGTATCAATCCAAATGGAGAGATTCTAGACACTAGAACTATGAGGAGCTATCTTAATTCAAGTCTAACAAGCGGATGAGTTGGTAACAAGGTGATCTAAAATATAAAGTAAACAAAAAAACAAGCAGTAATTTAAGAACAAGCAACAAGACAACAAAACAAAGACTCAGATTCAAAACAAAGAGAAAGCTAAACCTCTAGATGTGATCATTGATTAGGGTGCTTTAGAGATTTATTCATGATGCTAAGAACAATAATGCAATGCAAGTTACTCTTTAGTCTAGACTTCAAAAGCAGATTAATTCATTCCCATGACAATAAACTCTTTGTAAATCACTTAATCAAGATTAATTCACCTTAAGCAAGATCAAGCAATCAACAAGCATAAAGTATCAAGTCTAATAATGACCAAACGGTTTCTATTTCAAGGAGACCGAATCTTACACAGAAAGCAGCAACAAGCAATCACATGATCTCAAAACCAATTAACTTAGAACTCAAATCTAGACTAATCTTCTCATGAAGGCATTAATCTCTACACTAATCCACTTTCAAACCAAATCATCATTTGTGAAATATGAATCAGTGAGCATTAAGAAACAGTTCTAATATGTCATTCATGCATTTAACAAATCATTCCCATGATGAAAAAGGCATAAACCCTTAGCTTAGCTCATTCAGACATTTCATCAAACACCTTGTGGGTGGAGAAATGACTAAGGTCTAGATCAGAGTGATGTGCAAAGATCTAGCATTAAGAGCAGCTAACTAAGGAAAGGAGATGAGAATCTAGAACCTAAACATCATAAACTGATCATCTAAGCACCCTAATCTACACACCTAGAAGCTTAAAAGATAACTACTCACTAATCATGATTAACACACCATTTCCTTTGCAAGAGGTGGTGTTAATCATGATTAGAAGCAGAGATGAGATGATTAGATGATAAGAAATAGCTTTAAGATGATTAAATCTGCTAGATATCTCTTGATCAAACTCGTTTTTACACTAAGAAGCAGAGAAAAAACAAAAAGAGGCAGATTAGAGGATAAGATAAAGCATAACTAGGGTTTTAGTCTCTAAAAACTATTTATATAAAAGGGTGTGGGCCGGGTCAGCCCAGGACAAACTGGGTACTGACCCGCCCTTTCTGGGTTGCTGGAGCCACCCCTCGCCATCTGAAGAAGTCTCACACCGAGGGCCATACACCAGGGGGTCATGTGCTGGGTTGAAACTTTGATGAACACTTGAAGAACATGCATGAGACTTGGCATTTGATCCGGTTAAAGCTTTGAAACGTGAAGAGGATTTGTTTGTGATCTGGGTTGGAGAGATGAGGACCTCGGCATACATGCCGAGGTGCCTGGTACCTGAGGTTTGTGTAACATAGGAGCTCGGCATAACATGCTGAAGGGTTCACACCAAGGTCTGCTTCAACACTTAGTCGTTTGGGGATCATTTTGGTGATCAAGGGAGCCTCGGCGTTGAAAGACCGAAGTCCTACCTCGAGGTATAGTTCCAAGGCTTCGTAAACATGCCTCCTCGGCATACATGCCGAGGTATTCACGCCGAGGTAGGACACAACACTTAGCTTACAGTCGCATCTCTTAAAACCCGAATTGAGCAGCTTCTCTTCTGTTCAGTGTAACTTTCAGCTCGTAACTCCAAATGACCTGAAACCAGTTCCATGAGAAAGATAACTCATTCAGCTCAATCTTTGGTGAAGAAACTATCGGCGCTTGGGAAGTGGAAGGCTTCCTGGAGGGCTCATCTTCGCAATGCATTTACACGATCAGAGAAAGGCGTCTAGACATGTGTCCATTCCGGAGACGTTAAATTATTGCTCATACATTTGAATTGGATGATCTTGGACGTTCTGGAAAGAGGACTCAAACATCTCTGATTCTTATGAAGACCCCGGAAACTGAATCTGCCTGGAAGTGCGCCGTCCTTCGCATTCTTCGGAGCTCATCGGGTCGGTCCAAGACGGCAGCGAGACAGGGGTTTCTTCCGACGAGCTCAACTTTCTGCTCACGCGTCCGAATTCCATTATTCCACTTGCTATGGAACCATGATCCAATCGTCTCCAACTTTGATGAATCCCCCGACAACTGAATCGGACCGGAAGGCTCCCCGGACAGGCGATCATTCAGGAGTAGGAATTTTTCAATCCTTGATCAATTCCTCAACTACTCATGTCATTGCAGCACTTGAGGTATCAATCCAAATGGAGAGATTCTGTTATGAACTCTTGACTCAGTTATCTCCAACTTTTATGAAGAATCCGACAGCTGAATCGGCCGGCAAGATCTTCCGGTGACGCGATTTCGGAAATGTATCTGCACCCAGGTTTTTTGGCCGAGAGACTTGACCGCGGTACGTGTTTTTGGCCGAGAAAGCTACCCGCGGGAAGGATTTTGGCCGAGGATCTTCGACTTTCAGTACAGCATTTTGCCGAGAAACCCAAAATTGCTCCTTTTTACCATTTTTGATCATTCCAACTCCATTTCTTCATCTGAATCACATCCTCCACTCCAAATTGGCTCCAAAAGCACCTGTTTAACACTCCAAAACATGCAAAACTCTCTTGGACCTAATGTAATCTCCTAAGTCCTAAAACAATGCTTAAAGACCTAAAATGCATGAGATAAGACATGATTTGGACTAAAATATGTACACCTAATGATGCAATTTATGAATATATCAACTCCCCCACACTTATCCTTTGCTTGTCCTCAAGCAAAAAGAACAAATGAGAGAGAGAGGTTGAATGCATTGGGAGTTCATATTTCCTTTTAGAGAGAAGTGATCACAATGAGAATTCAAGTTCATACTCAATTATGCAATACAAAGCCATACTCAGATATATTTCAACTCAACAAGGAATCTCCACAAGTTCTCCTCTCTCTCAACTCTTTCACATTCAATAAGCTTTTATCAGGTGAATCAAATGATGCAATGTTCAAATAGGCTGGCTTGGCTAGGGTAAGGTCATGAGATAAAAATGATCTCATCAATATTCAAGCGGGTGCAATGCAACAAGGATCTCTCTATGAACGACCAAACTTCGGCAGAATGCTAAAGGTAAAAAGCAACCGATGCATACAAGGGCAAGACTCATCACACCCCACACTCCACTCAAAGCGTTTCTCACTTGCTCACCCTCTCAGAATCCTCACTCTTCCCAATCGTTTTCTTTTCACTAGGGGACTCGCCTTTTTCTTTCATTTTCAAGCCTTGGTTTTCACTTATTCACACAGCTCTTTTCTTTCATAGCATATAGCCTCTTTTAGACACTTGAGCCTTTGGCTTCTTTTCATTTCAGAGACTATACTTTACTTTTTAGAACAACAGAGCTTATCTTTTCCAATTCAAGACTCGATTCTTTTTCTTTCATTCCCCTAGCTATCTCCACACTCTCTTTTCCACTCAGCTCACCTTTTTCCACTCACCAATAGATCTTTTCCCCCACACTTATTTCTCACCAATACTCTTGGTTCCTTGATGTTGGAACATATCACTCAATGAGCCAAGCCCTTGTCGCTCTAAACCTAACACTTTCTGCCAAGTTCAGTCCAAGGTGGCCTTACAATTCACACACGAACATTGGCTCGAAAGAAAGATGGGTTCAAGGTGAGGGAACTGATCCATGATGCGGATTCAGCTGCTTGAGCTAAGGAAGGAGGGTGGTAAAAGCAACGATTCTAGCTCAAGTATGTATGTCGGTATCCACAAGCCTATTCAAGCAATGCATCAAAAGATATTTACATTTCAAGTTCAGGGTTATCACTTAGCTAGAGTTGAGTTCAATTCAAACTTGCTTCTTAGATTCAAATCGTTTCAGACTTTGCAAGCACAGAAAAAGATTCACAAGCATATTCAGTTCAAGTTTTCAAAGTGATGTACTCTCTAGAAAACCTATCATTACTCCCAGCAAGATGCAACCTATATGATGCAACTAGACTCGATCCTAAAAATGTGAATGCAACTAGAATGAACATTTTTTTGTGAAAATTTTCTGATTAGATGCAACTACATGAGACTCAAGACTCAAAGTGGAAAATAAGATCAAAGAAAACATGATTAGTAAACACTAAACTCCTCCCCCACACTTAAATAACACAGTCCTCTGTGTTATAAAAGCATAAGAGAGAAGTGAAAGGAAAAAGCAAGAAAAATGCAAATGAAAAATTAAGAACTAGATGCATATGTACCATGAGTTTGGAGAGTTACCAGACTTGTTCATGATAGAATGGAGGCATTGGACATGGAGGAGGATGCTGGTGCTTTGAACCCTCTGCTTGGACTCAAGTCTCTCAAGCGTCCCTTTTTGTTCATGCTCGTTCAGGGACCCCTCTGCCTAGCCATGCCGAGGCTTCTATACCGAGGTGGACAAGTTTCTGTGTAAGTGGCAAGGGCACCTCGGTATTAGCTCAAGAACACCTCGGCTTTGGCTCTCCAAGGCTTCTCACAGCACTTTATTCCGTGAAGATCAAACATGAGACCTCGGTAATGATCATCTCGAGGTGCTTGGCCGAGGTGTCGGGTTCACTGCTCCTTTGAATCATAAGGCCGCCACCTTTAAGCTCCTCTCTGCACTTGTTCCTTCAAACCATTGAGCAAGAACGCTTTCTAGAACCTGAGATCACTTAGCAAACCCATCAAAACATTCTGAAAGACTAAAGAAGAGATTAAAAAGACTATATACAAGGATACGCTTGGGGTGTCTCCCAAGAGCACTTTGTTTAAAGTCACTAAGTTTGACTTTGTAAAACCTTTCTTAATGAGGGAGAGGAGGAGCTTTGATGCTCCTTGTCATGTCCATGAATTCAAGCATGAGGTCCTTGTTCATCAGCTCTTGGACACCACCAGATCCCTTGTCTATGAGTTCTTGTGTGAGGATAGCTCTGACTTTGGCAAATGGTCTTGATCTCACATTGCCTTTAACTTTGTATTCCACAGCTCCACCATCAAACTTCCATGGAGTGAGAGCTAAGACTTGAGAAGAAGAAGACCCAAGAGTGAATGGTTTAATGCTTGTTGGGCGCTTGTCTTGGGACTCTGAACCATTGCTTTTGTTGCTGCTGATCTCTTTCTCACCTGGTGTAGGAGGTGGAGATTCCAAGCAATCCTCATCATCACTAAAGAACTTCTCACCATCAATGAACTCAAGATCAAGCTCTCTTTGGTGTTCTTTCTTTTTCTCACAAGCAGCAAACGGCTGATCCTTCTCTTTCATTCCACAAGTCCCCACATACGTCATCTCAAAGTTTTGAAACTCATCACAGAGACTTACAGACACATAAGCTGGCGGTTCAATAGCTTTTTCTTCTTTCTGAAGCTGTTGTTCGGCCTTTTCTTCAGCAGTAATCTGAACTTTGTCTCTAGAAGCTCCATGGATGTCTTTTATAGCGAAAACTTCAGTTCCAAGGGTCACCTCTCCACTGAGTTGCTCAATGTCCTCATTGTCTTGTGAAGAAAGACCTCTAAGAGCAATGTCTTCTTGTGGACAAAAGAGTACACGTTCTATCTCCTTTACAGCAGCTTCATGATCTTTGCTCTCCATGTGATTCACTTGAGAGGTTAAACTCTCTATTTTGTTGTGGAGATCATTGTATGAACGCTTTACTCTTGTTGTGAGCTCATCTTGTCCCTTCAGAAGTTGTTGGAACATGCTGTTCAGCTCCATTTCTTGAGTCTTTGAAGCAGCTTGCTCTTGTGGAACAGACTCTTGCTGAAAACGAAGCTCCACCTCAGTTTTACCATCTTGACAATATTCAGTATCAAGCTCTTTGTATCTTTCATTGCTCTTGGCCAAATTCTCAACAAGTAACTCTCCTTGTTCTATGGTAAGAGTCGCAAAACGCCCATTGCTAGCTGCATCCAATGTCCATTTATGCTCTCTATCAACTCCCCAATAGAAGATACTAAGAATAGCTTCTTGTTGGAACCCATGATGGGGACAATCTCTAGTGTTGCTTCATCAAAGGTCTCATGGATTCTTTGTTTGAAGCCCAAGATGTCTTTCCTAGCTTGGATAGTCCTTTGTATGGGATAAAACCTTTGGAGGAAGATCATCTTGCAATCATACCAAGAATTTACCAAGTGGGATGGTAATGCTCTCTCCCATTTGCTTGCCTTTTCTCCAAGTGAAAATGGAAACAAGATGAGCTTGATACTGTCGTGGGGCACTCCTCCAGTCCTAAATGTGTCACACAACCTCTCAAAGCAGTCCAAATGATCATATGGATTCTCCATACCAGACCCCAAGAACTTAGTTTCTTGAATCAACTTAACCAAGCTTGCTTTGATCTCATAGGCCGCAGCTTCAATTGGAGGAGGGTGGATGCCATACCTCTTTCCATGACTACAAGGAGTGTCACAGCTTCCAACTGTTGGCGTTTTCTTTGGAGCTTGGGTCAGTGCTGGAGGTTGTGGCTGTTGTTGCGGTTTTGGGACTGGAATAATGCTCTTGTGGACGTCCATCTCCAACAGCTCAATAGAACGTGTCTTTCCATTTCTCTTCTTGTGAATTTGGTACCTTTCAAAGCTCAAGAGAATCAAGGAAGACAAGTTAGTAACAATGAAAAAGAGAAAATTCATCATCTCAAAGAGATGCATGCTCTTAGTGATATACATTAACATGGTGAAAATAAAAGCTTAGTAAAACAAAAGAAAACAATGACTTGATCTCAAGAAGATCCAAAGTTCTAATGCTAGAATGAACTCTCCAATTGGCAACGGCGCCAAATTGATAGCAGGAATTTTTCAATCCTTGATCAATTCCTCAACTACTCATGTCATTGTAGCACTTGAGGTATCAATCCAAATGGAGAGATTCTAGACACTAGAACTATGAGGAGCTATCTTAATTCAAGTCTAACAAGCGGATGAGTTGGTAACAAGGTGATCTAAAATATAAAGTAAACAAAAAAACAAGCAGTAATTTAAGAACAAGCAACAAGACAACAAAACAAAGACTCAGATTCAAAACAAAGAGAAAGCTAAATCTCTAGATGTGATCATTGATTAGGGTGCTTTAGAGATTTATTCATGATGCTAAGAACAATAATGCAATGCAAGTTACTCTTTAGTCTAGACTTCAAAAGCAGATTAATTCATTCCCATGACAATAAACTCTTTGTAAATCACTTAATCAAGATTAATTCACCTTAAGCAAGATCAAGCAATCAACAAGCATAAAGTATCAAGTCTAATAATGACCAAACGGTTTCTATTTCAAAGAGACCGAATCTTACACAGAAAGCAGCAACAAGCAATCACATGATCTCAAAACCAATTAACTTAGAACTCAAATCTAGACTAATCTTCTCATGAAGGCATTAATCTCTACACTAATCCACTTTCAAACCAAATCATCATTTGTGAAATATGAATCAGTGAGCATTAAGAAACAGTTCTAATATGTCATTCATGCATTTAACAAATCATTCCCATGATGAAAAAGGCATAAACCCTTAGCTTAGCTCATTCAGACATTTCATCAAACACCTTGTGGGTGGAGAAATGACTAAGGTCTAGATCAGAGTGATGTGCAAAGATCTAGCATTAAGAGCAGCTAACTAAGGAAAGGAGATGAGAATCTAGAACCTAAACATCATAAACCGATCATCTAAGCACCCTAATCTACACACCTAGAAGCTTAAAAGATAACTACTCACTAATCATGATTAACACACCATTTCCTTTGCAAGAGGTGGTGTTAATCATGATTAGAAGCAGAGATGAGATGATTAGATGATAAGAAATAGCTTTAAGATGATTAAATCTGCTAGATATCTCTTGATCAAACTCGTTTTTACACTAAGAAGCAGAGAAAAAACAAAAAGAGGCAGATTAGAGGATAAGATAAAGCATAACTAGGGTTTTAGTCTCTAAAAACTATTTATATAAAAGGGTGTGGGCCGGGTCAGCCCAGGACAAACTGGGTACTGACCCGCCCTTTCTGGGTTGCTGGAGCCACCCCTCGCCATCTGAAGAAGTCTCACACCGAGGGCCATACACCAGGGGGTCATGTGCTGGGTTGAAACTTTGATGAACACTTGAAGAACATGCATGAGACTTGGCATTTGATCCGGTTAAAGCTTTGAAACGTGAAGAGGATTTGTTTGTGATCTGGGTTGGAGAGATGAGGACCTCGGCATACATGCCGAGGTGCCTGGTACCCGAGGTTTGTGTAACATAGGAGCTCGGCATAGCATGCTGAAGGGTTCACACCAAGGTCTGCTTCAACACTTAGTCGTTTGGGGATCATTTTGGTGATCAAGGGAGCCTCGGTGTTGAAAAGCCGAAGTCCTACCTCGAGGTATAGTCCCAAGGCTTCGTAAACATGCCTCCTCGGCATACATGCCGAGGTATTCACGCCGAGGTAGGACACAGCACTTAGCTTACAGTTGCATCTCTTAAAACCCGAATTGAGCAGCTTCTCTTCTGTTCAGTGTAACTTTCAGCTCGTAACTCCAAATGACCTGAAACCAGTTCCATGAGAAAGATAACTCATTCATCTCGATCTTTGGTGAAGAAACTATCGGCGCTTGGGAAGTGGAAGGCTTCCTGGAGGGCTCATCTTCGCAATGCATTTACACGATCAGAGAAAGGCGTCTAGACATGTGTCCATTCCGGAGACGTTAACTTCTTGCTCATACATTTGAATTGGATGATCTTGGACGTTCTGGAAAGAGGACTCAAACATCTCTGATTCTTATGAAGACCCCGGAAACTGAATCTGCCTGGAAGTGCGCCGTCCTTCGCATTCTTCGGAGCTCATCGGGTCGGTCCAAGACGGCAGCGAGACAGGGGTTTCTTCCGACGAGCTCAACTTTCTGCTCACGCGTCCGAATTCCATTATTCAACTTGCTATGGAACCATGATCCAATCGTCTCCAACTTTGATGAAGCCCCCGACAACTGAATCGGACCGGAAGGTTCCCCGGACAGGCGATCAAATTGATAGCAGGAATTTTTCAATCCTTGATCAATTCCTCAACTACTCATGTCATTGCAGCACTTGAGGTATCAATCTGCTTTGATTCCAACTGTTCTGAACTCTTGACTCAGTTATCTCCAACTTTTATGAAGACTCCGACAGCTGAATCGGCCGGCAAGATCTTCCGGTGACGCGATTTCGGAAATGTATCTGCACCCGGGATTTTTGGCCGAGAGACTTGACCGCGGTACGTGTTTTTGGCAGAGAAAGCTACCCGCGGGAAGGATTTTGGCCGAGGATCTTCGACTTTCAGTACAGCATTTTGCCGAGAAACCCAAAATTGCTCCTTTTTACCATTTTTGATCATTCCAACTCCATTTCTTCATCTGAATCACATCCTCCACTCCAAATTGGCTCCAAAAGCACCTGTTTAACACTCCAAAACATGCAAAACTCTCTTGGACCTAATGTAATCTCCTAAGTCCTAAAACAATGCTTAAAGACCTAAAATGCATGAGATAAGACATGATTTAGACTAAAATATGTACACCTAATGATGCAATTTATGAATATATCAGTAAAAACATTAACCGGAAAGGGGAAGGAGCAACAACAACTGCTTTTAAGGGACCATCACTCCCGAGTATGGAGCAGAAGCCAACACCGTAGGTAGTAGATGAGAGTACTTAGCTGGAACTGCCAAGGGGTCGGAAGTCATTGGACAATAAGCTACCTTAGGGAGATTTGGAAGAAACACCGACCTGAATTCTTATTTCTTTCAGAAACAAAAAAGGATTTTTCTTTTATGCAAAAGTTTCAATTTCATTTTGGTTATAATAAATTGTACACGGTGGAACCGAATGGTACAAGTGGTGGTCTTGCTTTATACTATGATAATTCTTTTAATGTCAACATTTTATTCTCAAATAATAGGATAATTGATATTGAGGCAATGGTACAAGGAAAAAATGTGTTTTTGACTTTTATTTATGGAGATCCGGTGCCAAAATCAAGGGATCAGGTTTGGGAACGCCTGACTCGGATAAGCCTAACTAGGACAGAACCATGGTTTATTATTGGAGATCTAAATGAAATTTGTGGCAATCATGAAAAACAAGGAGGAAATCTTCGAAGTGCCTCTACTTTTGTGTCCTTTAACCAAATGATAAGGGACTGTGGTTTTATAGAATTCCCATGTTTAGGAAACCAAATGTAATGGAGGGGAAGACGGAATTCCAAGATTGTCAGGTGCAGACTAGACCGGGTACTAGCAAATGAACATTGGCATGATCTTTTTACACAATCGTATGTGGAATATCTAGCAATGATTGGCTCAGACCATAGACCAATAGTTGCTACAATCGAAGACAAAATAACGATGGATTGGTTGCGATGGCTTTATGGACTCAATTTCAAAGGGATGGGACATACCCCTGTCAGGAATCAATTTCAAAGGGATGGGACATACCCCTGTCAGGACGCAATGGGGCAGTGGTGGAAAAACTCATCAATTGTCGCCGAGAAATCTCCAAATGGAGGAAAAATACTTTACCATTTGGTAAAGAAAAATTAAATAATCTCCAAAAGGACCTAGAGGAACTACAAACTGATGATAACCGAACAGAGGAGGAATTAACGGAAGTAATAAAGAAACTAAAGGAGGCATATCGAGAAGAAGACATATATTGGCAGCAAAAAAGTAGAAACCAATGGGCAACAATAGGTGATAGAAACACAAAATTTTATCACGTGCAGGTTAAACAGCGACGGGCAGCAAACAGGATAATTGGTCTCTACAATGATGGAGGAGATTGGGTTTTAACAGAAAAAGGGGTTGAGCAAATTGCGGTTAAATATTTTGAACGATTATTCACTACGACTAATCCGACGGATTTTGATCAGTCTCTCCAGGAAATTACACCAATGATCACTGAACAACAAAATGAAATGCTAACAGCAAAGGCTACAGAGGAGGAAGTAAAAGCAGCAGTTTTTATGATGAATCCAGAGAAAGCGCCAGGTCCAGATGGAATGACTGCACTCTTTTTTCAAAAGGCCTGGCACATAGTAAAGACGGATATAGTACATTTGGTAAATGAATTTCTAGAGACGGGGAGTTTTGACAAGAGGTTGAATGTGACAAACATATGTCTAATCCCAAAAAAGGAGCGACCTACGCGGATGACAGAATTGCGACCCATAAGCTTGTGCAATGTCAGCTACAAAATTATCTCAAAGGTTTTATGCCAAAGACTTAAGAGATTGTTGCCTAAGGTTATCTCGGAAACACAATCGGCTTTTGTGGCGGGGCGGTTGATCTCAGATAATATCTTGATAGCGCAGGAGATGTTCCATGGTTTACGAACCAATAACTCATGTAAAGGAAAATATATGGCAATAAAAACAGATATGAGTAAGGCGTATGATAGGGTTGAGTGGTCATTCGTTGAGAATTTACTGAGGAAAATGGGCTTCGCGGAGAAATGGATTACTTGGATGATGTGGTGTATTACTTCGGTACAATATAAGGTCCTTCTGAATGGTCAACCTAGAGGTCAGATACAACCACAAAGGGGATTACGCCAGGGTGATCCGCTATCTCCTTATGTTTTCATCCTTTGCACGGAAGGTCTAATCTCAAATATAAAAAAAGCAGAAATGGACAAAACTCTAACCGGATTAAAAATAGCAAGAGCAAGCCCAGCTATTACACATCTACTGTTTGCGGATGATAGTTTATTTTTCTGCAAAGCAAATACGGAAGAATGCCAAAAAATTCTACAAATACTTAAACAGTATGAATCGGTTTCTGGACAACAGATAAATTTTGAAAAATCTTCAATTCAATTTGGCCATACAGTCCCAGTAGCAATTCAAGATGAGCTAAGATGGCTTACAGGAATTGATAACATCGGAGGAATGGGAAAATATTTAGGCCTCCCTGAAAGCTTGGGGGGAGCCAAAACAAAAATTTTCAATTTTGTTGCGGAAAAACAACAAGACAGAGTAAATGGTTGGACAGCAAAACTCTTATCTAAAGGGGGAAAGGAGGTATTGATAAAGTCAGTGGCATCTGCAATGCCTACATTTGTCATGTCATGTTTTCGATTACCGAAATCCATAACAACGAAACTTATAAGTGCAGCAGCCCGATATTGGTGGAGCTCGAACGGCCAACAAAAAGGAATACATTGGTTAGCCTGGAAGAAAATGTGTCGACATAAGACCGCAGGGAGTATGGGTTTTCGATCAATAGAGGACTTTAATACGGCACTACTCGCAAAGCAACTCTGGCGATTATTGGACAAACCGGACTCTTTATTTGCAAGGGTCTTCAAAGAAAGATATTATCGAAACGGAAATCCACTGGATAATATTCGCTCTTACACCCCTTCTTATGGGTGGCGGAGCATGATATCGGCTAGACCTCTGGTTCAAACAGGACTAATCAAAAGAGTTGGCTCAGGGTGTTCGATCTCAATATGGAATGACCCTTGGATACCAGCTTCTCGCCCGAGGCCAGCCACATGTAAAGGGTTTAACTACTACCCAAATCTAATGGTCAATCATCTGGTTGACCCGGTTACTCAAACTTGGAACCTAGGATTGCTTAGTGCCATCATTGATCCAGTAGATGTGGAAATCATTCGTGGAATACCCACGAGTCGTGTCTATCGACCCGATACACTAGGATGGCACTTCACGAAATCAGGTAGATATACGGTTAAATCTGGATACCAGGTAGAACAACAAAAATCAGAGGGCAGTATGGAAATTTACTATGGTCCAGAGATAAAGCCACTACAGGCACACATCTGGAAACTACGGTGCTCACCAAAATTGAAACATTTCATTTGGCAAGCACTATCGGGCTGTTTACCAGTACTGGCAAACATAAAGAAGCGAGGAATAAACTATGACACTTTGTGCGCTCGTTGTGGAACGGAAGAAGAAACCACAAATCATGTTCCATTTGAATGCCCTCCGGCAAGGCAGATCTGGGCTCTCTCAAAGATCCCAACACCCTTGGATGTCTTTCCAATCTCATCGGTTTATGCAAATTTTGATCATCTATTTTGGAGAATTCCCAGGAATACAAAACAACAGATTTTGCATGGATCTTGTGGTACATTTGGAAAGCAAGAAATGATAAGGTTTATTCAAATATTGACAGAGATGCACAAATAACTTTGAAGATTGCGGAAACAGAAGCAAGTATCTGGAACGAAGCACAAAAGGAGGAGAAACATGTTGGAAATAATATCGGAATTATGGATCGAGTTATCACGCAGTATGCAGGATGGAGATGTTTTACTGATGGATCCTGGACGGAAACAGAAAAAGCTTCCGGTTTAGGTTGGTATTCGTGCAAAGAAGGCGATGCAGAGGTCGTTATGGGTGCAAGAAATGTCAGGCGAAGCTTATCTCCGCTACATGCAGAGCTGGAAGCCCTCATTTGGGCGATGCATTGTATGATAGCAAACTACAAGATGGAGGTAGCGTTCGTCACAGACTGCTCCGAGTTGGTGAAGATGGTGTCTATACCAGAGGAGTGGCCAGCGTTTGGATTACACCTAGAAGAATTTGAGAGGAGTAAAGGAGTTTTCACTTCCTTCTCTATATCTCTTATTCCACGAGCGAAGAACAGATCTCCTAGCACGCAGTGTTCGAGTCTACCCTCAAGACATGATCTATGTAAACTCAGTACCTCCAAACTGGACTTCTATGTCCTCGTAGGTACTTAGGCTGTTGACAAAAAAAAAAAATAATTATATTTTTTCAAGAAAATACAAAATATATAATAAATTTGAAATAATTGATGAAAAAAATCCGCACTTTATGTGCGGGTATTCACCTAGTATATATAATATATGTCAACAATCTTCCCAACGAGTTACAACACAGTTTCGGATTGTGGATTTTGTCGATCAAACCGAAGAGGATAAGGGGGGTCTGGGCTCGGGTCAACGGGTCTTTGGCAGGTCATAGTTTTTTTATATTGGGGTTCCGCCCGCAAGTGTTTACAAAGGAAGTAGAAATCGGTTTGAGCTTGGTTTAAGCCCATTTTCATACCAAAAGGTATATAAGCAATAAATTAATGCATAGGAGAGAAGATAACTTACAGAGAGACACGGTCAAGAGTATGTCTTCTTCCTTCAGCTTGTGATTTCATCTTCTGCGTTCGTCGTCATGTTCACGTCTCAGAAGTAAGGTTGTTAGTTTTTGTTCTTTCTTCTTATTGTACCTGAAGATAGAGAAACACGTGATGTTGAGAGACAAGGAGATATCTTTATTGTAAACACTTGACTGTTTTCTAGTGGATCATTGAGAGGACAGTCTCTACCAAAAGGAAACTAGATTAACAAATTTCTTGTGTCTTACTTGAATCAACAACAAACAAACGTATCACGCTCAATTGATCGAAGTAGTTCAGGTTTAAGAGTTAAGATTAGAGGTTGAATTCAATATTAAAACCTCACATGGATTAAAAGAAAAGTCGTTTTTGGTTACAGTAATGTGTTCAAGCGTGTCTTCAACAACCCTGAAGAGCTGGAGAGAACGTCCTCCATCTTCATATTCACTAAAGATCCAAAACTTCTCCTAACTCCAGAAATCAACAATCTTCTCTAATGGGAAATATCAATCCCGTTGTTTTTCCTCTGGTGGATACAACTGGTACGTACCACAGATTCATTTAGTGCCACTAGTCCCTAAATAGTCTAATTTTATCTTTTATTGTCGTTAAGTTTTGAAAAAGAGTGTTTCAGCCTCACTTATGCAATATTGTTTGTAAATAAGATCAGGAGAATGATCATATACCCAAAAAGGAACGACAAGGTCGATGGAAGTGGGTTTATATCAATGTATGTGGAAATAGATAGCACAAGCCTCATGTCAACAGCGAGGTGTTTGCAGATCTCCGCTTTTTCGTCTTTAACCAAAAAGAAAATAAGTTCTTTACTATCCGTACGTATGTACATGTCTTATAGTTCATACATATTTACTAATTCTACATTTTTTAATCTTTAATATTTTTGTATATAGATGTAGAATCCAAGCCGTTTAAGAGCATGTACATTAGTAAACCCTTCTTTGGGGTTCATAAAAATATAAAAGTAATTTTTTTGGGATATATGAACAGAGAAGAATCTGTGTGAATTTTGTGTCTCCATTAGTGAACCTGGTTCACAGATTCTAAAAAAATGCTGGGACTCGAATAATAGTCGAGAGAAAATTGTGGAAGAAGAGAGAGAAAGTGAAAAATTTGTTTGAGAACAAACAAATTAGTAACCTACACGTATTTTAAAAGCCCCTTAGAATGAGGTTCATAAAATCCTTCTCTAAGAGACAGGTTCACAAGAAAATGACATTTTTTTTATTTATTTCACTTTGCCTATGTTTTTGTGCCAAAAATCCCCCTTGAACCTTTAATGCATATGGTCTAATACATGAATAACATTGTGGGAATTTTTGCAAGTACTTCGGCTAGATACATTCAAGGACCTTAAAAATGGATATATCTTCGAGGGAGATGTTATCGTTGCTCCACCCCCAACAAATTGGGAAATTGATATGATGCGAAGAATATATGTGAGGAAGAAGAAATCGAATAAAACTGAGGAGAAGAAGGATTAGTCAACATTGCAAGTTGACCAAGAAAGACTCTTTGATGAAAAGAGGGTTTACGTTTATAGATAGTATAAATATAGACTTCTGTATGTTCTTCTTCCTTATACATTTTCTTGTTGTAACAAACTCAGACGCTATAAGTCTTGATTGGGATTCGATCGTGATGAGATCAATCCAGTGAATGTATCTGACTCTTCTTAAATTCAATCAGATATATACTTTTACAGAGAGTTCCGAGTTACAAACTTAACAAATTGGTGCGTTGTGACGTCTTGAATTGTCGCGATTCAAGGTGGGAAATGGAAGAACCTATAGCTCAATTACCGGAGAATGAGAGCTCGATGGAGATGCAAGCTGATATTGAGTTTATCAAAGAAGGCTGGGAAAACAATGCGAAGAAGTTCGACGAACTGAGTCAGCGGATTACGTTTCTCGATCGACGATTGCAAACTCAAGAAGCGGAGATGCACGCTCAATCACAGATGTTGACGACGATAATGTCGAAGCTTGATAAGCTAAATCCGTCGCATCGGAGGGAGCGTGAGTTGTCAAAGTCGGTTGCGACAACGTTAGGGCATGTGCTGGTCACCCGTTTTGCTGGGGTCAGTTAATATTTCTTAATGACTCTTCTCATTAGATAATATGTAGCGCACTTGAATGCAACAACATAGAAATCGTTTCTTCTGACAATTTCAAAAGGAAAAACTAATCCTTTTCTTTTGTTCTCATTTGTGTGTATGAGTTTACATATGCAGAAATAAGCTCACGTTAATAATATATCTCGGCTGTTTACAATCATTTTGACATATTTAGTTTTTGTGGATATAGGTGTCTGCCATAACCGGTTGGTTGATCCTGCAAAATAAAGCAATGGTAAACGACATTCTTTGTATCTTTTGTAAACTGTGGGCCAAATTTCTCTTCTCTTATATAAACTTTATATTTTGTGTATAGAACAACAGGATCAGAGATAAAGAGTGGCGGCTAATGGAACCACTACAAGAAACTCGCTGGTTAACGTCACTAAATTATATTCTCTAAACCGATTTTAACCTTTTTAAAGAGACGGATTTTAACGTCATTTAACAAAACGACATTAACATGTGACGTTAATTGATCCTTGCACCGCCCATGTCTGTGTAAAACCTTTAACAAGAATTAGGTCTAGGGGTTAATTTAGTTCCATATTCTAAGTTTTGTAACTGTAATTAACATAAAATAATAGGACCAAATTAATGTAACCCGTATCTTGTAGATTTCCATTGTTCCCCACAGCCATAGACCATTCCACTTTATAGTTACCCTCGAACACTTTCATGAACATTATTTTCTCTTTCTTATATTTTGCTTGTCCACAATAAGCAAGAGAAACCCGAGTTAAGTTCCACCCATACAAAACAAAAGTATTGATTATTGTGAGGGATCGACGAATCAAATTGTTAACACGTCAGCAGAGGGCGATAGCAAAGGCGACAGCAAAGGCGAATTAGTGTTTTCGGTTTCCTGCCCAAGCTAGGGCTCGGGCGGCATGGAAGCGCAGGAACAGGAGGTTCCGGCGTCACCGGCGAATGAACGGACGGAGGTAGGAGTGGCGGAGGGGAACAAATCGATGGAGATAGCGTTGGAAAGCAGAGATGAGGCGGGCCAGTCAGGAGACCAAGCTTTACAAAGGGGAAACTCTCAGGTGGATGAGGTGATTCCGGTCGAATCATCTGATCGTGGTACGGTGTTGTTAGGCAAAGATGGAGACGTCTTAAAGCCAGCTGAAAATCCAGGCAAATCGTGGACTGATGTTGTTTGCAAAACAGAGGTTCTGCAGCGATTTGATTTGGATGAGGAGGAAGTGGATGGTGTTAAGGCTTTCCGGGTTCCGGAATCCCTGTTGAATGAAGCCCCTTTGTGGACTGATTGTATTGTGGGAAAATTTCTCAAAACTGCACCACATGTGGGATCAATCCACATGATCGTGAACAAAATCTGGTCCACGGGAGATAAACAGAGTAAGATCGATGTTTACGTCGTGAATGCTACTACTGTCAAGTTCAGGATCAAGGATCGAAGTATGAGGGAAAGAGTTCTGCGACGAAGGATGTGGAATATCAAGGATATCCCAATGATAGTGTCTCGCTGGAGTCCAGTTGCAGAGGAGGCACAACCGGTGTTAAAATCAATACCGTTATGGGTCGTCTTGAAAAAGATACCAAGGAAAATGGATCACTGGAAAGGTCTCAGTTTCTTGGCCAGTCCAGTGGGTACACCAAAGCAGTTGCACTCTGACACAATATGGGTGAAACAATTTGATGTTGCTCGCATACTGGTGAAAGTTGACCTAACGAAGCCATTGCCGAGCTCTCATTGCTTTAACTTGGAAGGAACGCAGGTGGAGGTTGAGTACGAGTTTCCATGGTTGCCGCCGTTCTGCTCCTTGTGTGGAGGATGGGGTCATGTTGGAGATGAATGTAGGGCTAAGCATAGCCCTAAAAAAATTTGCAAAGGCCAGCAGATGTCTCGTCTAGGGAAGATGCAAGCCAACACTTAGGTGCAACTCATAAAAAAGCAGCACAAACAAAAGAAGCAGACACCGTAAGGGTAGAGACAGTGTTGAAATCCCTGTTGTCGTCGGTGACTAAAACGAAGAGCAGTAGCAGGAAAGAGCATTCTGTTCTTATGGAAGTGGCCAGTAGTTTGCCTCTGATCACTAATACTGATGAGAAACATGTGGAAGAAGAACCCACTAAAGAAAACGAGTGGCAGTCACCCCAAAAAACGTATCAAAGTCCTAAAAGAGACACCTGCTATAACAGAGGTAGTATCTTCTGGATCGCGATACTCAGCTTTAATGGACACGAATGAGGAGGAAGGTGAAATACGTTCTGAGAATGAGATTGAAAATTCAGTGGATAACCCAATCCATGAACGTGGGGACACATGAGGTGGGGTTCCGATGTTGAGTAAGGCCCAGTTGACGCAAGCTGAAGTTCCTGCAGAGGGACATCGGCCACCGCTTACGCGTGCAGCTAAATCTGCTCATAGATACCTTTCTGTTCCTGGTGATCCACGACCCATTTCAGGTCAGACTTCAGTGGGAAAGAGAGGAAAGAAGGCCAATAAATCTACATCTCAATAATGAGTGGAATTTTTTGGAACATACGAGGTTTTAACAAACGTTCAAAACATACAGTAGTAAGAGATTGGATGAAAGGAAATGATTTCTGTTTTGGCTGTATTTTGGAGACTCGAGTGACAGAATACAAAAGCCAAAAGATCGTTTCTTATGTATTTCTGGGGTGGTCGTATGTTTCAAATTATGAGCATAATCGTCTAGGCTGGATTTGGTTTGTGTGGAATGAGGATGTGAAGGTGACTGTGATTCATAAGAGTGCGCAAATGATCTCTGTTCTGGTGGCGATGGAGGATCAGGATGAAGATATTGTTTGTAGTGCAGTTTATGCGTCGAATTTTGGGTCAGAAAGATTGAGTTTGTGGAAAGATATACAGCTTTTGCACTCCACTGTTTGCAAAAACAAGCGATGGGTAATATGTGGGGACTTTAATGAGGTATTGACTAGTGACGACCATTCTCTTGCTTCTGCTGTGGACTAGTCAGGTAGCAGGGATTTTCAGGAAATGGTTAGGCAATGTAACTTGATTGATATGGGTTACCATGGTCCTTGGTTCACATGGTGCAACAAGAGGCAAGAAGGACTGATACACAAAAAGTTGGATCGAGTTTTAGTGAATGAGGAATGGCTCCTTAATCATCCTTATTCCTATTCAGTTTTCAAAGCAGGAGGTGTCTCAGATCATCTTCGTGGAAGGTTTTACTTGTCTCACAATGATCAGCGCACCAAAAAGTCTTTCAAGTTTCTCAATGCTCTCGCCAAGATGCCAGAGTTTTTGCCAGCGATGGAGAGTTTTTGCCAGCGATGGAGAGTTTTTGCCAGCGATGGAGGAGCACTGGGGGAAATCTCAGGTACTTTTTCATTCGACATCAGCTATGCACCGTCTCACCAAAAAGTTAAAGAGCTTGAAACTGATTCTAAGGTCTCTTTCGAAAAAAAGATTTGATGATTTATCGAAAAGAACTAAAAAGGCATTTGAGGAACTGTGTAAGAAGCAAGAAGCAAATGCAACCAATCCCAGCCAGGAGGCTTTAGCAGCAGCATTAACTAAGTGGGAACATCTTTATGAGCTGGAGGAAGCTTATCTCAAACAAAAATCCAAGTTACATTGGATAAATGTTGGAGATAAAAGCAATAAGATCTTCTTTAGGGCTGTATGTGTTCGGGAATCTCAAAACCTGATTAAGAAAATTGTCGACAAGAATGGGAATGTTCTAAAGGATCCAGTCGATATCAAAGCTGAGGCAGAGAAGCATTTTAGTGATTTTCTTACTGATACGCCAAAGGATTTCCAGGGGATTGAGACTGAGGACCTCGAAAATCTCCTGGACATAAAGTGCAATACATTTCAATGCGAGCAGCTGACTAGGGAGGTGACTGAAGACGAGATTAAGCAGGTGCTCTTTCATATGCCAAATAATAAGTCGCCTGGGCCAGACGGGTTTACCACAGAATTTTAAATTAGAAGGTGCTCTTTCATATGCCAAAGTTTTTTTTTGTCTTCTTATACCAGTTTTTATTCTTCTAATTCTCTTCCTCTCTCTTCTTCTTCATGATCATCTTTGTTTTTCCCATATTTTTATCTTTCCATATTTTTATTCTTCCATTCGACAAATCAATTAGCTTTTATTCTTCCATTAAACAAATCAATTAGCTTTTCCATCCGAACATCAACCATCTTTACAATTCCAAACAAACTTAGAAGGTGTTTCTGAATAATGGAGACATATAAGCTTTGGGAAACACACGATTACACTCCCGCCAAGAAAAAAAATTGCTCGGTCGATTATGACTATCCAAATATATATGTATAGTTAGAAAATAAAACCAACATTTAAGGAAGATGGTACAGCAGAATATGAAAACCCTAAAAAGATGAAAGCAAATTAGCCGCATCAAAGAAAATGAACCACATACCATTACACGTGTAACATTGAAACAACTAAATGGACCTTCACTATGTTCTTATTCTTCTTTAGCTTCATGAAAGGTAAATGTAGCCGGAGAAGTGACACAAAGCAAAGACCATTTCATAGATACATGTGTTTCACATACTTACTAATACTTACATAATTCGCTAAGTGCCCCTCATAATATGATATCCATTTTTGTTTGCTGCTGAAAACATCAGATCCTTTCATAATTTTTAACAATAAAAAAAAAAAGTTAACTCCAAATGTGATTTACGTCACAAATATTCCAACTTTCGTTTTCCACAATAAGCCTATAGCTTCATATGAACAAAATTGTTTCATTTGAAGTTGAGCACTTTTAATATATTTTCATCAAGTTCTAGGAGTATTATGTTTGTGACGTAATAAAATGATATGCGGAGTTTAAACATCAATATCGACGTTAATTGATGTATCTCTTCTCTCCGTTACATTTGAGATTATGTCCCTATGTCATACAACTAGTATAGGAGTATAATGCCCACTGTATGTTCTTATAGTGAAATTTTGTAATGAATGCGATAAAGATGATCTCTTTATGATGTCTTTTATGTGATGTTGTTATAGTAGGATTGAGAAAATTTTGAGGCTCAAATGGGGAGTAAGATCCATTTTCAAGATTTTTCTATGTTTTTTTCCTTAAAAATTTGAAAAACAAAATGTGATTACTTTCAATGTGCAATGGAACATCTGCTATAGATGAAAGACCATATTCTTTTTGATAATTCAACTGTTGGATTAAATGCTCAACAATATCTTTTGTGCTTCTTTTTTGAAAACTCGGCTTTTCTGGAGTTCTAGACTCAACTATAGTCTTTTCTTCACTGTCTTTTTCCTTGTTCCTCTTTTCCTTAGATATAGTTCTCAATCAGGTAGTAGTAGGAGTTTTTGGTTTTTTCTCATCTTCCATAATCTGAGGTCTATGAAATCTTTTTTTTTGTTTTAATATATTTTTGGAAATTTTCCTTTTACCTTTCTCTTTCACTATCACATAAACAAACACAGAAAAATAAATAACAACAAGATAATAATGTCACGCGTCTATTACAACATCCAAAAAAATAAACTAACCATAAATTATGTCATTTTAAGTATCTACGACTAACAACTTAACCATTTCTAATATATAAACATACAAAAATTGCATGTGTTAAATATAGTGGAAATAGTTCACATAAAAATTTATAAAATGAGTTAAGTACCTTTTACTGTGTAGATGTAGAACTTTTGCACTTGTAGTAGATTTAAAAATAAAATAATTCAAACTATGTGATTTGAATAATAATAAATTTGCAAATAAACTGAAATTGATAGAAATGTTTTTTTGTTACAGTGATTTATCTTGAGACTTTTTAACATATTTTTCTTTTTTTGAATTTTTCTTCTCCTCTTTTCGATGAGCACCTAGTGAATCATCTTTTCCACCAAATAAAAATAAAAATAAAGTACATAATTATTGACTATGCCATACATACATTGAAACTCAACAAAAATTCAAATTATTTGAACTGGTTTGTTACCTTTAAAAGGGTCAATTAAGTGAATAACCAATTTTCGATAATAAATGAAGAATATATCCATACATATCTGATAATTAAGCAAGTAACATTGTTGATGCTTTTTGAACGATTTTAACCTTAATAAAGAAAAAAATAGACCATCTATAATACTTATTCTGACACCAACATTTTTACCCCGAAGAATTTATTTTTTTGCATAACTTACATACTATTGACTGCTTCAACCATATATTAGTACCACAAAAATACTGATTTTATTTCAAGTCTCATGACTTTAATTTCAAAAAACAAAACCATATTTTTTTCATATGTCAATAATGACACTAATAACATAGAAAGTCTATATTTAATCAATAATATAACAGGTCTATTTATAAAAAAATACTAGAGAGTCAAAATATATTTTTAACTGATTTTGGAGAGTCAAAATATTTTTAACTATTAACAAAATCAGTTAATCTACTTATTTGTATTTTATATTAATTTTTTTCTATATCAACATCTTCAGTGGTCCAAAAGAGAGAAAATTATGTTGCATGTAGAACATGCCTAAATTAATATAGACAATCTATGTGTTTTATATATATACAGACTTTTTCAATACATTATATATTAGGATTTGAATTGAAAATTATAAATATTTACATTGATCAACATACAAACAATTCTAAAATAGTATGAATTTGATAAGTATAATATACGGGGAGAGGAGATGAGTACAGTAAGAAAAGAAAATTTAATAGATTACACCAATATTAAAAACTAGTCATACTATATCGTTTATTCCAGTGGCCTGAAGCCTTTTGGTTCTGTAAAAAGCATCGTTGACGGAAAAAATATAAGGAACATGATAACCACTGATTAGTAGTGATTCATCAATGGAAGAAGTATAGGGTGTTGTAATAGATCGGAGAGATTCGTGATGACGACATATCCGGCTGATATCACAGTCAAAGAAAAGATAAAAAAAAGTAAGCTGCTTCTTCCATTGATTCAATGACATGATAACTTAACTAATCACGGACAATGTTCTATACACCAAAAATAAACTTTCTATACATAAAAATAGAATTTCTATACAAAATATTTTTCAGTTGCTTCTTAACAGCTAATACTACTTGTCTGAATCTCAGATCCACCTACAATTCAATTCAATTCAATCTCTACATCCATATTTGAAGGTTCAACAATTTAAGAATCACCAATTGCATAACGAAAGTTCTATAAGAGGATTAATGTTTTTGTCGATGGAAGGAATCAATAGAAAACAAAGCCGTGAACGAGTTAAGGATTATTAAAGGTGGAGAAAGTTGAGATAGATGATGGATTTTTGCTGGAGGAGGATCAATGAATTTAATAAATAAGAAGAAAAATAGTTTGAAGGTGGAATCCCACATATACAGAAGGAATTGGCTTGATTGGGATTTTGGGTTTAGGGGATGAAGGAGCTGCCTGACAATAAACCTTGCACCACCCATGTCTGTGTAAAGAGAGAAAAATATAACAGAAGAGATGAAAGATAATAAGGGTATATAAATGGTTAAGGTTAAAGTTAGTATAAATACATCATATATAAAGAATATTTGTTTTAGTTTATTTTTTTGGTTAGTTTGTTAATTCTAATTTGTTTGATTAATATTTGATGCAATTTCCTTAAAAATTTATGATTCTTCACTCTTTTTACTAATACTAGGAGAGAATCCGCGCATATGCGCATGTTTTGTTTTAATTTATATTTGTAAAAATTACTATTGAATTTTATGTTTACTATTAATATTTTATGTTTAAAATATTGATATTTTCTTTGATTTCTTTTTGATGATACAATATTTGTAATTTTCTCTACACCAGTTGTGTCAAATAGTCTAATTTTTCTCCCAAGATAATAAAGGACTAAAAAACTACTATTTTAATGTTTGTATAAAAACATAATACAGTTCACTTAAAAATATTAGAAATTATATATGACATTTTTATGTGGTCATAAATTATTTATTTATTTATTTATTAGAAAAAAATATTTATTTATTCTTCGATCTTCATATTCTTTTGATTATTGTAAATCTTACTATTATAATCCTTGTTAATTTTGTTTATTTACCATTTTGAATTTTTTTGGTTATATATAGTTTAATGATTTTATATTTTTAAAAATTTTAAAAATTATATATGACATTTTTATGTGGATACTTTTCTTTTTACTATTATTTTTAATCATTTATTTTATTTAATTGTTATTAAATATGTTTTTATAATATTATTAGTTGAAGTTTTATACAAGATTATTTGAAACTTTTTAACTTAATTAGTCTCATAATTTTTTTTTTATTTGCATAAAAATTTAATTATATTTTTATTTGAAAATGAAATTTAAAAAAAATATAGACTTAGAAGACATATTGGTGTGCTGAAGACACAAATTTAATTTATGCTTATTAATACCCATGAGAATTTTTTAAAAGTAGGTATTTTGGTTTGTCCCACATCGACAAACTTGGATAATTGAGAAGGGGAAGCTGCACTATAAAGAAGAGTCTTCATCCTCATTAATAATTCCCAACAAGGTCGTGGCCCATATCCAATAGTGAGTGACAGTTTTAGAATAGTAGACTTTTTAGTTTGTCCCACATCGACAAAATTGGATAGTTGAGAAGGGGAAGGACGGAAAGTGGACTATAAATAAGTGTCTTCATCTTCAGTAATATTTCTCATCCAAGCTGTGGTCCCTATCGAAATAGTGAGTTCGATACCTTCCTGTTGGGTGTAATTGGGCCCGATTTTACTTAAGTTGAGTTAATTAAGAAATCGGTTTAAGGTGGTATAAAATCGGTTAGGCGGTCAATTTTTTAAACTCAGGGACACGTGTCAACTTCACTCTTTCAGAATAGAACTGATTCCGAGAGACGTTATCTACCATTCCTAGCGAAGTCGTGAAAGAGTGAGGATTTGAAAAAACTTAGTCGAATCTAATCTATTCTGAATTTTCAGAAAATCAAGTGATTCTCCGAAATGGGTTTCGAGGTTCCGTTCCGGATCTTTCGAGATTTCATTTTGTTTTTTGATTGTTTCGATTTTGTTTACGCTTGAAGTTCGATTGGGAAGCAGCAGTCAGAGAAATCGACTTGGCTTGCCTGAAAAGAGCATCAAACACATCTTCTTCTTCGAACCATTTCACTCCTTCTGCTCATCAACCAATTACGAAGGACAATGGCACTAAGCTCTAGTTTAAACTTTTTAGAGAATTAGGTTAATAAAAGCTTCTCCTTTTATTGATTTAGAAAACTAACTCAAAAACTAAAGCTCCCAAAACTCATAAGTGAAACCACATTTTTGGTAACTACTTATAAGGGATGATTTAGATAACTCCTAAACCTAAAGGAATTAGACAACTCCTAATTTCCTTTTTTCTAATCCTAACTCTTTTAGGAAAACTTCACTTAAAGAATAATCTAGAAGCTTGCTCTTCAAGCTTACTTCCAACAATCTCCCCCTTAAGCTTGAAGTACATCTTTAACACCTATGAGCTTTCTCATTTCCTTGAACTTGATCCTACCAAGTGCCTTTGTCAAGATGTCTGCCTTTTGTTCTGTTCCGGGAACATGCTCTACATTCACTTGCTCGTTTTCGACGCATTCTCTGATAAAATGATATCTTCGGTGTATATGCTTGCTGCGACCATGGAATACCGGGTTCTTGGTGAGGGCAATTGCTGATTTGTTATCAATCCGGATTGTCACCTTCTCACAAGGTTTGCCTGCGACTTCACTCAAGAGTTCCTGTAACCATATCGCCTGTTTTGCAGCCTCTGTTCCAGCCATAAACTCGGCCTCACAAGATGATAGCGCCACAGTTTCCTGTTTCTGGGAACACCAAGTAATTGGGCAACCATTCAAGTAAAAGATATGGCCTGTTGTGCTTTTACCATCATCTATGTCTACATTGTGGCTACTATCGCAGTAGTCGACAATATCGTCTCCTGAAGTCTCCATTCGCTTGAATGTAAGCCCGTGACTTGTGCTCCCTCGTATGTACCTTAAAACTTGCTTTAGAGCCGCTCCATGTGACTCTTTAGGATCCTGCATATACCGACTGAGTACTCCTACACAGAAAGAGAGATCAGGTCTTGTGTGTAGTAAGTATCGGAGACATCCAATGTTTCTTCTATACTCCTTTTCATCGATGCTTTTCTCATCTGCAGCTTTGGAGAGTTTTAATCCTGAATCCATTGGAGCATGTACTGCATTACATTCTCCCATACCGGTTTCTGAAAGTATTTTTTCTGCATATCTTCTTTGGTTCAAAGTAATACCCTCCTTATGTTGAAGCACTTCGATGCCTAAGTAATAAGTCAGCTTTCCTAAGTCGCTCATTTCGAACTTCTTTGCCATTCCCTTCTTGAATTCCAAAATTAAGTCCTGACTCGATCCTGTGACGAGTAAATCGTCTACATACACGGCAACCAGAAGCAGGTGCTTCCTCTCTTCCTTTCGATATAAAGAAGGTTCTTTGGAGCATCTTGAGAACTGTAATTCAACCAAAATCTTATTTAACTTCTCATTCCAGGCTCTAGGCGCTTGCCTAAGTCCATACAAAGCTTTGTGAAGCTTATATACTTTCCCCTCCTTTCCTTTGATCAAAAAACCTTCTGGCTGAGAAACGTAAACATCTTCCTTTAGTTCTCCGTGTAAGAACGCGGTTTTGACGTCCAGATGGTGTATTTCCCATCCATTCGAAGCTGATAAAGCGATGATGAATCTGATTGTCTCGATTCGAGCTACAGGGGCGAATACCTCGTCAAAATCAATGCCATGCCTTTGTATGTAACCTTTAGCCACAAGTCTGGCTTTGTATTTGTTTATGCTGCCGTCGGAGTTTCGTTTTATCTTAAAAACCCACTTTAGCCCGATAGCTTTTGCTCCTGTAGGTAGATCGACGAGACTCCAAGTCTTATTCTTAGCAATGGATGTCATCTCTTCATTACATGCATCAGTCCATACTTTTAGCTCTTTTGCTTCATTATAATTCCATGGTTCTTCATCCATGGCTAGTAGGAGACGTTCTCCTTCCATCTCGGAGATCATCACAAAATCCTCTAAATAACTTGGCTTCTTCCTTGGTCTTGTTGATCTTCGCAGAGATGGTTCGACCTGTGCTTCCGACTCGAAGCTTTCTGTGTCGAATTCCGGATTATTGTCTTCTTCGGTGTTACCTTCATCGTTAACTTCTTCTTCTCCTCTGTCTTGTAGTTCCTCTGTTTCACTTGTTTCGAGATCTCTGAATCCGAAACTGAAGGTACCACCAACGTCTTCTGTTCTTGCGGTATTCCACTTCCAGCTTTTGTTTTCGTCGAAAGTAACATCCCTACTGACCACTATCCTTTTATTCGATGGATTTAACAGTCGATATGCCTTGGAACCAGGTTCTGTTCCCAAGTGTACCAGTATTTGCGATCTATCATCCAATTTCTTCAGGTGGGGATTTGTTATTTTCGCATAACAGACGCCACCGAAAATCTTTAGGTGTTCGATATTCGGCTTTCTTCCTTTGAACGCTTCATACGGAGTCTGCGAAATCAGGCTTCTAATCGCAACTCTGTTTATCAGGTATGTGGCATGTCTCACGGCATCTCCCCATAAGAAATTTGGAATTTTTAATGTGCTTCATGATACTCCTAGTCATCTCCAAAAGTGTCCTATTTCTCCTTTCTACGACTCCGTTTTGTTGAGGAGAGTAAGGGGCGGTTAAATGTCTTGTAATGCCAGAGTTTTCGCAAAATTCCTGAAATTCTTTAGATGTGAACTCTCCTCCACGATCTGTTCTGAATGTTTTTATGATTGTTCCTGTCTCTTGCTCAACAAGTCTCTTGAATTTCTTGAATCTGCAAAAAGCTTCGCCCTTCTCTCTCAACAGAATGGACCACATATACCTTGAATAATCATCGATTAAAACAAATATGTATCTGTTTTCTGCAGCTGTTGGAGGTGTAATGGGACCACAAAGATCCCCATGAACAAGCTCAAGTACACGTGTAGCTCGGAATACTGTTGCTTGAGGGAAACTTTTCCTTACTTGTTTTCCGAGTAAACAAGAAGAGCATGTTTCCTTTTCCACTGTAATATTTGGTATACCCGAAACTAATTCCTTCTTGATCATCGTTTTGATAGCTTCACTGCCAATGTGTCCCAATCGTGCGTGCCATTTAGCAAAGTCACTTAGCGTCATGAGCTGTAGGCATTTGATCTTTTCTACCTCCATCTTAACTTTGTATAAACGGTTTCTTGATCTATTTGCTTTCACCAGCAATCTTCCATCTCGGTCATACAAAGTTAAATAGTCTTCTTTCATTCTAACATCGCACCCCGACTCAGTTGCCTGTCCAAGACTGATGATGTTGCTTTTTAGATCAGGTATGAAGTAAACGTCCGCTAACACCTTGCGTTTACCATCCTTACTAAGAAACAGTATTGACTCTTTCCCCTTAATGTCAATTCGTGAGTCATCACCAAATCGGACCTTTCCTATGATGGTTTCATCGATCTTAGAGAAGTAATTGCGGTTCCCTGTCATATGGTTACTCGCCCCATTATCTAAGTACCACACATTATCTTCTTCGGAGGATGTTTCAAACTGGCCTGGCTTCACGTGTTTCTCGTTAAGGAACACTATTTCATGCATCATTAGTTGTTCGGCTTCTTGAGTTTCTTCGTCAGTAGTCTCCTGTGTTTCCTGGAGTTTGAGTAGCCTGTCTGGACAATTAGATGCGTAATGTCCAGTTTTGTCGCACCGATAACAAATAACTTTTGACATATCCCTTGGCTCATAAGATCTTCCACGACCTCTTCCTCTGCTATAGAAGCGTCCTCCGCAACCTCTGCCTCTATTTTCACCATTGTAACCTCGGTTTGGTTGAGATTCTGTATTTGCGTACATCAATTTGCTTTGATCTTCTGGAGTTTCTTCTTCTTCTCCATGTATACGATCTTCGTATGCTTTCAGGCGTCCAACTATCTCCTCGAAGCTAGTTGTATTTAGGTCCAACACTTGCTCTAATGATGCTACAATGTGAATATATTTCTTTCTGGGAACGCTTTTTAGAAACTTCTTAACTACTTTGGTTTCTTCGATACTTGTTCCCAAAGCAGCAGCTTTTGAGCAGAGTTCAGAGAGCTTTCCGCTGAAATCATCGATGGTTTCAGTGTCCTTCATTGTTAATCGATCAAACTCAGTCATTAATGTTTGCAACCTTGCTTCTCTGACTCTCTCAGCTCCGACATGCCGTGTTTTGATGGCGTTCCAGACTTTCGTGGCTGTATCTAAGTTACCGATTTGCAGGGTCAGAACTTCGGGTATCGATTGGAAAATCAAACCCATTGCCAAGTCGCTCTTTTCTCCTTCGTCGGATTCTGTTTCGACAGCGTCCCATACCTTGTGGATCTTGAGTAGAACCTTCATTCTCATTGCCCATACTGTGTAGTTTGTGGAATTCAACATGGGACATTGTATCGATGAGGAACTTAGCTCCTTTGTTCGGATTGCAGGAACAATATCTCCCATGACTTAATCTTTAATTATCTTCGTGTGTCTCGGATCGGTAAGCAAAGCTCTGCTACCAAATCTAGTTTAAACTCTTTAGAGAATTAGGTTAATAAAAGCTTCTCCTTTTATTGCTTTAGAAAACTAACTCAAAAACTAAAGCTCCCAAAACTCATAAGTGAAACCACATCTTTGGTAACTACTTATAGGGGATGATTTAGATAACTCTTAAACCTAAAGGAATTAGACAACTCCTAATTTCCTTTTTTCTAATCCTAACTCTTTCAGAAAAACTTCACTTAAAGAATAATCTAGAAGCTTGCTCTTCAAGCTTACTTCCAACATAAGCCTCCTCCTGCTAAAAGACAATCTACTAAGCAGCCCCACAGGCAAACCAGCCCCACAGGCAAACCATGTTCATCCAGCCCCACAGCCTCCTCCTGCTCATCGAAAGGACCGAACACAAACCAGCCCCACAGGCAAACCATGTTGTTTCCGACCCGAATCTCGATGAATTCGAGTGTGGTAATAACGACAAGAGCCTCTGCGTTGGCATTGATCCTGAGACAGCTAAAACTTGGATATATCCAGGTTTGAGGAGTTTTTGATTGTGCCCTTTTTAAGGTCGCTAGAGATTGACATAACTTATGGTTGGTTTTTGTACTTTTTGTTTTAGTGAATGTTCCTCTTAGAGATTATCAGTTTGCTATAACGAAGACTGCTTTGTTTTCAAACACATTGGTGGCTTTGCCAACGGGACTTGGTAAAACGCTTATAGCAGCAGTTGTAATGTATAATTACTTCAGATGGTTTTCAGAAGGTAAAAGAATGCCTCTGATATTCTTCTGTCTCCATGAAATAGCTTGTGGAAATCTCTAGTTTAGAGGCTGTTCTTATTGTTTGCTAGGTAAAATTGTCTTTGCCGCACCTTCTCGGCCTCTTGTGATGCAGCAGATTGAGGCGTGTCATAATATCGTAGGGATACCACAAGTATGTGATCTCTCTTCGAACTCTCCATAAGCAAACTGTTGTGTTTATCGCCTTCAGAGATTGAAAATTTGTTTACTGATCAGATTTTTATATATTTTTTTTATAATTGACTGTAGGAATGGACAATTGACTTGACGGGTCAGACTTGCCCTTCGAAAAGAGCTTTTTTGTGGAAAAGCAAGCGGGTTTTCTTTGTCACTCCGCAAGTGCTAGAGAAAGATATACAGTCAGGTGATGCTCGGGTTATTTCTATCAAAACTCTGAGCTGAAAACCTCTTAATGTATTAGTACTTATCACAAAAACCGTCCCTTTCAGGAACGTGTCTTACTAGTTACTTGGTTTGCTTGGTGATTGACGAGGCACATCGAGCTCTAGGGAATTACTCTTATTGTGTTGTTGTTCGTGAGGTTTGTTGTTCTTTTACATGCTTAGACTTTTTAGTAACTTGCCTATGCTTATATCTGGGAGCATCTCTATGTGTTTCTTTCTCATTCATACATGGTAAAGGTACCAACTAATGCCCTTTAACTTTTAGTTGATGGCGGTACCAGTACAATTGAGAATACTGGCTCTTACTGCAACTCCTGGATGTAAGTTATTTAAATATAAAATCTCCTGCATGTAAGCTATTATACTTCCTCACTCATTAACCTTAGATGTTATTTTCAGTAAAAACACAGGCCATCCAGGGTATCATTGATAATTTGCAGATATCAACACTTGAATATCGAAACGAGAGTGACCATGATGTTTGCCCTTATGTCCATGACAGAAAAGTAGAACTTATCGAGGTTCGAGCTGGTTTCTTGCATTTTCCAAATTTTTTGCTCTCCAGATTCACCTCTAATAATTGTAGCATCTTTATGGCATAGCAGGTTCCCTTGGGTCAAGATGCAGATGAGGTATCTAAACGCCTGTTAGATGTTATACATCCATATACAGCCAGGCTTAAAAAATTCGGGGTCAATCTAAGCAGGGACTATCAAACTGTATGTGTCTCGATCCTTATATCTATTTTTCACCACTAGCGTCAATGCTCACATTTTCTTATCCACGCACACGTCAACTCATGTTTGACAGTTAAGTCCGCACGAATTACTTATGGCAAAGGATAAGTTTCGTGAAGCACCTTTGCCAGGCCTTCCACATATAAGTCATGGAGATGTAGAATCTTGCTTTTCAGTTCTTATCACTCTTTATCACATTCGTAAGCTCCTGTCTAGTCATGGAATAAGGCCAGCATATGAGATGCTAGAAGAGAAATTGCAGTCAGGGTATACTCTTACTTTCTGCTGTTGAACTGATTTTATGTGGTGTCTGATAGCATTTCATTGGGTTTAGGTATTACAGCTTTCAATATCAAAGGGCATGTCAAATAAGTTTTTTTTAAAACTATCACCTTTTTGCAGGCCATTCGCTAGGTTGATGAGTAAGAATGAAGATATTAGGATGACGAAGCTTTTGATGCAACAAAGGTTGTCGAATGGAGCACCAAGCCCAAAATTGTCGAAGATGTTAGAAATACTAGTTGATCATTACAGTATGTTTTCTTTTTAAATTTTGATGTGGGGTTGATGTTAGTTCTCTGCTGCTAGTTGACAATTGAACATTGATGTGATCTTATTCTATGGCTGCAGAAATGAAAGATCCAAGGACATCACGGGTCATTATTTTCTCAAATTTCAGAGGAAGCGTAAGGTCTGTATAATTGGTGTTGTGTTCCTTTGTTTACTCGCCCGTCACGTCTTTTGTTTTGCATTCATCTGACCTCATTCATCTTCAGAGACATTATGGACGCATTAAATAATGTTGGAGATGTGGTCAAAGCAACTGAGTTTATTGGTCAAAGTTCAGGTTTGTTGCTCTGATGTTTACATCTGAAATTTTCTGGTACAGAGAAGTATCATCTAAATTTATTACAATGTATGTTTCTTGCAGGTAAGACACTGAAAGGGCAGTCGCAAAAAGCTCAGCAGGCTGTTTTGGAGGTATGTATGTTTCCCTTATATGAAAAGTTTACCTTTCTTTGTTCTTTTTTTTTTCTTAAAACCATCTCTTGCATGATTTATTCCTACAGAAATTTCGATCTGGTGGGTTCAATGTTATTGTTGCAACATCTATTGGCGAAGAAGGCTTGGATATCATGGAAGTCGACCTAGTTATATGTTTTGATGCTAATGTGTCCCCTCTGAGGATGATTCAACGCATGGGAAGAACCGGAAGGAAAAATAATGGTCGAGTTGATATCCTTTAGCTCACTTGATATATGCAGTTCTCATTGGTCCTTCCTTTACATATCATTGCGGTGCCACTTTTTTCATTGGAATTTAATTATGCCATTCCTTGACTAGCCTTTACTAGTTCTTGCTTGTGAAGGGTCAGAAAAAAACAGCTACATGCGGAAGCAAGCAAATGGCCGGGCCATTAATAAACACATGCGGAATGGAGGAATGAATAGTTTTAATTTTCATCCTAGTCCAAGGATGGTAAGATCTGTTCAAACTCTTTCTTGATTAAAATTCACTTTCCTTTGTTGCTTGAGTTTCAACTTCTTTTTACATCATAATTCATATACCCCTGTCATGTGCTATTATAGGTTCCCCATGTTTATAAACCAGAAGTTCAACATGTTACGTTTTCTATTGAGCAATTCATTCCACGTGGAAAGAAACTATTAGATGAACCTGCCATTGAGACTCCAGCTTTCAAGAAAAAGCTTACAACTGCAGAAACAGATATGCTCGCCAAGTATTACAAGCCCAACGAGGAAAAGTGGCGAGTGTCCTTGATTGCGTTCCCTCACTTCCAGACATTGCCATCTAAAGTGCACAAAGTAATTCATTCGCGTCAAACAAGCATATTAATTAACGCTATGCAGCATTTGCAAGAGACAACCTTTTCAGAGCAAAATGAAAATCTCTTCACTGAGGTGTGGATCATAATCCTTATATATAATTTGGTATTTCCTTGCTATTTGTTAGTTCATTTTTCACTTACGTGGGATCACTTGCTCCAATAGGTTGGAGCTCCTTTGGGTGGAAGAGAGGATCTTGATATAGGTCCGAGGGTTGGTGATGATCCGAAAGGTAAAAATAGTCTCACTCATCTCGCCGAAGTAACAATTCTAACCTGCCACATGGATATAATTTAATCTTTAACCAGCTAGTAGGAGGTTTATAGCTTATAAGCTATTAGCTAGTACTAGTACTTATAAGGCTTATAAGCTATTAATCCATATACATGATAACAATGACCAAATGAGCCTACTTTGGGATCTGCTCTCTGCTTTGTATATAGTATGACCATATTTTCTTTAGATCCATGTCACTTCTCAGAGACCCAAATGAAACTGTCACTATTGTTATAGGATTTAGATGTTTATAGACCTCAATCAAAAAACTTATGGTCGCCAGTGGGGGACTAATAACAGCACTCTGACGCTTGCCCCTGCAGTATGAAATTATAAGAAGTTTCAAACTTATTTCTTAATATCTATCTCATATGTATTGCATATATGTTTTACATAAGCTCTACCTTGCCGTATTACTAACCTGTTATTTCTGTCTCCACTTAAGCATGTGTCAAAGAATAATCGAAGTGCTACTTTTAATGTATCTTTTGCATTTCATACTTCTGAACAATCAGGACTTTCAGTGTAGTGTTGAAATACATTCATTATATTGTATTAATGTGCAGATCTATACCCTCTCGGTGATTTGGATGTCAACACATCACAGATAAAGGCAAAACAAGTTATTGAGTCTCCTACAAGCACCTTAGAGACTACAGAGAAAGATTTCGAAAAATCTTCACCCACACACGATTATCTTTTCGGTTCAGACTGTGCATCCGTTGATACTCTGGGGAAGGTTTTTGTATTGCCTGTTCCTCTTTCATTCTCTTCTAATGTGCCAAGGTCAGACTATATGCTTGAAACAGAAAAACAACATTCTTGCCCAGAAAGATCCCCCATTGAATTTCCTCCGATAGGTACTTCCACAAAACATGAGGAAGATAACATATCATGCAAGTTAAAGCAAGGATTCTCGCTAGAGAATGCCGACGAGATACTAGAGACTCAAAGCCTTGTGACAAGACACTCAACTGGTTTAGGTAAAGGAGATGTAGCTAATTTTGTTGGAGAGATTATGTTATCATCGGATGAAGATGACTGTGAGGACTTGGAGCTTAGCCCAAGGCTCACTAACTTCATCAAGAGTGGTGTTGTTCCAGATTCACCTATCTATGACCAAGGTTAGTGTTATCTGATATCTCTTGAACATTTAGTATAGGTTAAAGCTGGAATTGTAACTAGATAAGAATAAATGAATAGCATATCTAGTTGAGTGTATTTGCATTCAGTACACATAGAATGCATCACATCATAGTGTTTGGGGTTGCGGTTGCTGTTGCAATTGGCTGTAACCACACAAAGTTGGTATTAGATAATAACAACATATACATTTTATTTATATGAAGAAGAGAAATATGGACTGTTGTTATTGAGCCATACTATATATTCTGTTATTTCAGACGAGAATATGACTCACAAAACAATGAAACATCTAGAGTTGGAACCTGTGTTTTAAAAATTCAGAAACATATTTACTTTGACACATCTATAATGCTCTTGTAATCCTATTTACTTCGTGCTGATTATACGTTTGAATCCACCATTTTTGCAAACAAAGACTTGGAACTTATCATGTTCTGATAACGTCTTTAACGCTGCAGGAGTTGCAAAAGAAGCGAACAGAGAAGAAGACCTTGATCTTCCTAAGCTTTCTTCCCCTATGAGATTCAGTAATGTGGCAGAAGAGCCTTATAGCCCTGAGACAAAGATTCAACATAAATGCAGCGATGATCACATTACTTCAACAAACAATGAATTCAGAACTCCTCAGAAGGAGGAAAGTTTGGCCAACGGAACAGAAAGCTTGGTTGTTTCACCCATGCCTGAGCAGTGGAGAACTCCCTTGGCAAATCTCGAAAACAGAAACAGCAGCGCTAGCAAAGATTGGCGGCTGAGTTTTGGAGAAAAGTCAGAAACTCTTCAACAACCTCGCAAGTTGAAGAGATTACGTAAACTTGGAGATTGCTCGAGTGCTGTAAAGGAGAATACTCCTGATATTGCAAAGGCAGACCATAACAGATCTTGCTATCGCAGTGATAAGCACATTAGAGGTAACTGGTTCTGTGTGTTTCTTGTACTAAAACTTAAGTACTAGAGATTTGACAGACCGAAATTTATGGATTTTGCTGTTGCTTTTACATTATTGAGAGAAAAAGTAGAATTTCAATGTAAGAATAACAATTTTTCCTATATTGTAAAAGTCTTGATGTCCTGAACAAGTTAAAATACTTGTCACATTGACCTTCTTGAGTGATTGCTGCTTGATTGCTCTGTGATTGAAGGTAAGAGGAAGATGAGTGTGGATAATGATGCTCGAATCTTCATTGACGCGGAAGCTGAGTAAGTTCTTATCTAATATATAAATCATCATCTGATGGTCTTTCTAGCTTTCAGAAAACAAGGAGAGACAACATAACAATTGTAGTTTTCCTAGATACAGAGTTGATGTTTAGTTGTTAAAACCTCTCTATTTTGTCCAGAGTTTCTTCGGAAGCAGAAATGTCTGCTGATGAGAACGAAGATGTGACTGGTGATTCATTCGAAGATAGTTTCATAGATGATGGGACAATACCTACAGCAAATACTCAAGCCGAGTCTGGTAAAGTTGATATGATGACTGTTTACAGGTAAATAGTATCAAAAGAATCTTTCTTCTATTGTGAGTAAAAATGGTCAGTCAATGAGCTTACTAAAAATCACAAGGTATCCTTCCACAGACGTTCTTTACTCAGCCAATCACCATTACCAGCAAGATTTCGTGATTTAGCCGCATCAAGTCCAAGTCCCTATTCTTCTGGTCCCTTGAAGACTATAATCGAGAGCAGAAGCGACTTAGATAGATCATTGTCTTCTCTCAGAACACCACAGACAACGAACTCTGAGTCAAACAAGGAAACAATGGTCACTGGAGATTTTTCGGTAGTACAAATTTCAGCAGAGAATCGGAAAAGGAAATTTGGCTTATGCAACTCGGGGAATGTCCCCGTGATTAACTTGGAAAATAAGTTCACAGCTGATGCACAAGTCATGGAGAAGGAAAGCCGTGAAGTCGTGAGAAGCAATGCAGGTGCATTACAGTACAATGATGATGGTGATGATGACGACGATGATGCATTCTACGCGACACTAGACTTTGATGCCATGGAAGCACATGCCACATTGTTATTGTCGAAACAGAGGTCAGAGTCGAAAAAGAAAGAAGATGCACCGGTTAGACCTCATCCGGGCAATCAAAGGAGTAATGGTTTGGAGGAAGATGCACCATCTTTTGATCTTGGTTTGTGGTGATTCTTCTGCTACTAAGTTATGTGTATACATTGACATTTGGTTGTATGTTAGGTGTATTAAGTTTTGATAATATCTTCTCAAGTTAATAGCATCAATGATTAAACCAAAGCACATAGTGAATCAAAGATGATGCCTCTAATCGTTGAATTGTTAGTAATGAACAATCTGGTTATCGAATGAGCCTTAACTTCCAGCTAAAGGCCCAAGAACTGGCAATGTAATGGGATTAAAAATTGAAGCTCAAAGATCTTCAGCTCTTAAGTCTTTGGCATTTTTGAACTTCATTGTTACATTTGGATTAAAGAAGTTGGTCAATCATGAAGAGACTGTTCTACTTGCGTTTTCTCATTACAAATAGGCTCCAACACACTTTTCACTCGCTTGGTCTCAAGTCTGTGATCCCATGTTAGTGTAGCCACCAGATCTACAAAAACAGAGTTTCTAAACTGCGTTCTAATGCATAAAAGAACTTGTGCGCAGCAAACTTTTGTTAATTTTTATATTTTGCAGATTTTGTTGTAAGAGACAATCTCAATCCTGAACAATTGATGTTGAACTTTACTGATTGGGATATATATGTTTGAATTTTGAATTTTTTTTTTTTTTGGCAAGTGTTTGTCAAAGTCCTATGTCTCTTACCGATAATTCAAAAAAAGATAAGTGTATTCCAAAGTTTTGTGGACTAATGTTATATGTAGCTGAATGCATCACCATGTATACTCTTTTAGATAATTATGTTGTGATCTGTTTGTGTTGCATTCAGTTACATATAACGTTGTCGTGTAGTTCGGAATACATTAACTATATATCATGTACTTCTAGGTACATTAATTATATAGCCGAAATACATCGATTGTTCCATGATTTTATACATGAATTTAATTGATACATGTAGTCATATAGATCATATAGTGGAAATTTGGCTTTTTCCGACCCAATCTTTCTAAAAATGTTAAACTTATGTCTAAAAAATTTTTATGGCCTAAACAAATTTAATCGTTAAAACAATTTGAATTTCAGCTTTAATGTATATTTTTTGTGCATAAACTTACTTTTGGAGAAATGCTGTTAATTTGTCGTCAAACATTGTGTACGTGGACTCCACGTAAGCTATGACGTCGTATGGGTTGTGAATTAGATCATCATAAAAGAGACAAAACGAGGTCGTTTTCCTCCCTAAATCGTGGGGAAATATTTTTAACAAAATGACGATGTTTAGTTAAGTTTTTTTTTTTATTGTCATCTTTGTCTTCAAGCTCTCGACTTTTCCTTTCACCGAGTCTCGATTTTTGGTTTTGAAAAATCTAGTTCTTCAACCTCTCGATTCTTCGATGTCGATGTTTTCTTCGAGCAGTTCTGGTTAGTAGTTTTGGTTTTCCCTTTTTCTGTGTTCCTTAGTTTCTAATTACTGTCTTCTTACCCTGTATTTCATGAAGGAATTACATTCAAGCGGCACGAGACTGAGCAACAGAGAGGGATACTATCGAAATATCGATGTGGTGCAGAATTGATAATCAGAATGTCGGTTGCTTTCAAGTTTCCCCGAAACATTTTTTGTGATCTGATAAGACCCAGAAAAAACGACGTCGTTTTGTCATTATTTTTTACAGGCTTCGACAGCCCAAAACGAAGTCATGGCTTATACGTGGAATCCACGTAGACAGTGCTTGACAGCGACTTAATACCCATTGGACGGAAGTAGATTTATGCACAAAAACATACATTAAGACTGAAATTCATTTTTTTTAACGATTAAGTATGTTTAGGCCAAAAAATTTGTTTAAGCATAAGTTTAACATTTTCGGAAAGATGAGGTCGGAAAAATCCAATTTTCCATCATATAGTTCATGTAGTTAGATATATATTAATTTAGTTTGCATGTGTAGCCACGTGATGAAGTATAGTTCTTGTTGTTGACTATCAATTTTTCTTCATTATTGAGCTATTCTCTTCGTAGTTTTGTGTATTCTTCATCTGTTTTGCTGCGTTTGAGCTATTTTGTTTTTTGGGATATATGTGTGAGATTATTATTCTAGCATTCTTTGTTTGACTCAATTTCCCAAAAAATGTTGATTACGTTGATTGTAAGCTATATGTTTTTATATCTTCTACGCTTCTCCAAAATAGTCTCTCTGAAAGTTCTGTTTTCAAGTTTGTTGTTATGCAGAAGAGTTTCTACAAAAAGTTAACAAATGGTTGATAGAGAGATTTTGAAACAGACTCATTTCAAAGGCTTGAGGAAAGATAGGATTAGCGAATAACCTGATCCTTTGAACTATCAGATACTTTCTCATATACACCAGATGGAGGAGCCTCTGGCTTTGTGTTCTTTGTTTGGAACACCAAAGAATTCCCAGATTTACATTTGTGAGTTTTGGTGATAGGATTTTTGATTCGAATAGGGCTTCATGCATAGAAAAACTCAAGTTATGTATTGATACTGGAATTGAAGACAATGTACGCAAGATCTGTTTGTTTTGTGTTCATTACAAGAGGCTTATGAGATCCTCCCCACCAAGTCTTTATACCTGTGAGCAAGACCGGCCCAAAGTCATATGACGCCTAAAGCGTACGTTAAAAATGATGCCATTAATTGGAAAAAAAAAATTTATGTCATATATTTTTCTGTCCAAAACTGATTTTTTTTTTAACCTAAAATCAAATTTTTTTTAGTCTGAAATCGTTTTTTAAGCCTGAAATCTATTTTTTTAAAAAATTGTTGAATTATAATCAAGCTCAATAATAAGCCTACATTTTCTATGAGAATAAAAAGTGGATAATGACTCTTATTTATAATGCAACTTTTCCTTTCCATATTTTTGACTTGGTCAATATGGGACAAAGTTCAATACACATTTTTAGAAAAACAATTGTGGAATTTTTTTGCTGCCAAAAAAATATTGATTTCTGAGCTGCCCTAAAATCCTTGCTTCATGAACTTTAGCCTAGGACCGGCCCTGTCTGTGAGAAACTGGTATCCTTAAAACTTTGTCTGGTTGCTTTGGCTAATGCCAAGTTTGTTTCCTTGCCTAAAGACTATGCATTTAGGGTTTATCAGATTTTCCAATGAGGCCACTTTTGAGAGACTTGTCTCATCCTGCCATGTCCTAAAGGAGTTAGAGATTAGGGGAGAGCTTAATTCGGATACAAAAGTCTTTCCGTGCTCTCTAGGTCATTGAGGAGCCTCACTATAAGTAAAAATTGGTATGTTCGTGGTTCAGGAGTTGTGATTGATGCTCCTCAACTATGCTTTTTGAGCATTCGATCCAAAAAAATCTTACTACAAAGCTTTATAATAGCCAATATGGATCCCAGTCTCAAGTTATATAATTATGGATAAAGCAAACGTTTCATTAGAGAGAAAAAGTCTCCTCAGTTTTCTCCCTAAGATTTTCAACCGTCACTGATATGACAATATATATCGAAAGAAACTTTCGAAGTACATTGATAGGAATATAAATCGTTTATAAAGAATGCGTACCTCTTATCTCTTTCTTTACACTCTCATGACAAATGTAACAGAAAGGATAATAAGCTCATATCACTTCATTAAAACACACAATCAACATAATCCTCCTCTAAACCTGATTAATCTATTTATACTAATGTGAATATTCTCACCCTCCTCCACACGCCCGTGAGATACACTTGAGGTTCACAGCTTCATTTTCCCTCTTAATTCTTCAACCTTTGTCTTGTGTAGACTTTCAAATTCTTAGCTCTCCTATCATACATATGTAAATTCCAGTATTAGACATGTACAATTTTCTATCATGAAATTTTCTGACCCTTATTGTTTTCCTGTCTGATTCTAGCTCTTCTACCAATACTCGAAATTTCAATCGCTGCCTCAGTTTGGTAATGTGCCCCGCCAGCATGTCACTCTAGTATCCTATTTGATATGGTTACCAACCTTTCTTGATAGCTGCCCGAACTTGAAATCCCTCACCGTGGTGATGTTCTGCTGAACTCTATGAGTTTTTTCAATCTCTATGAAGATTCTTTGTATCTTTCTAATTCATTTTAACCCTCTTTTTATTCATCAGGCATGCAGTGATTGTTATGGGGAAATAAATGAAATCAGCTTTTCATATGTGCCTGACTGTTTGTTATTATCTCTCGAGTTTGTTGATTTCAAAGATCCGATCCAAGAGTTTGTTGAAATAAAGCTAATAAGATACTTTCTCACACTAAAAAAAGTAAATATTGTTACAAAAAATTATGATTAATTGTTATGTAACAATTTTGTGACGATTTTATGAAAATCGTGACAGAAATTTCTTAGTCATAAAAACGTTACTATTTATGCATAATATTATAACTTGAAGATAGGAAATTTCTGTCACTATATATATATATTCATAACGTAACTGCTACAAAATATATAGTCTCAAATATTATTATGAATTTGTGACTAAACTTAAGTCACTCATAGTTTCATAGTTACAAATATTTTGTAAGTACATCATAATTAATGATTATATTAGTGATTTTGGTGTTTTAGTTGGTCATAAATCCTGATGTTGTTATTATTGTTGTGTGATAAAATAAAAATCAGTAAATTCAAAAAAAAATAGTTTTAATTCTGGAAAGAAAATTCAAAATACATAATAACTTGAAAAGAGTATAAATGATATAATAAAATGTAAAAAATATTTTATCAATATTTGTGATCTTGACTCTAGTTTTTGATATGTATGTGACCATATAAATTGAACAAAAAAAAATGAATTAGTCAGAAGTTATCAATACGAAAAACAAATCAAGACAAGAAAATCAATTATCTCTGCGCATATAAAGACGGAAAACATAAAAAAAAAGTTCCAGGTTCCAGATATGGAGAAAAAATAACGACATCAATTCAAAAACCACAACACGAATCCAGAATTTTATCAAACGAAAAAATTTAGCAAGGAGTAAAAAGATAGTGAAAATAGAGAAGCTCACTCTGTGTTTTGATTGATCAAGAATTCGATTATCCTCAAGAAACTCACTCTGTGTTTTGATTCTTCTTCAACAAAAGATGACAACGTGAAGGAACTCCTCAAAATCCCAAGGGGCTCTACCAAATGTGAAGTCGTTATCCTCTTATTGGTAAAGAGTAGATGGAAACATAGTGAGGTTGTCTTTCGGTTGATATAGGTGTAGGCTTTCATATGTTCTTCACCATTTCATATGTTGTATTTTTGTATTTCTCTTAGAACTATTAGGGTTTGTTTGGGTAAAGACAATGTGGACAAGTATAGCAAGATGCATTCCGGTTATAAAAAAAAAAAGAAAAACAATTTGAAAACGGACTGGCGGATTTTGGGAGGGAATGCCAAGAGCCTTCACTGTGATTAGCGGATGGAATCAATAAGACGATGATCGTCTTCTGTGGTCCATGCTCCTCTGTTTGTGTACGCTTTCTCGCAGCAAGGTGATCTTCTCATGATGATGACAACACATGTGCAAGAGACAAGAGTGTGTCTAAAAGGAGATGACTATGACCAATTGGTAAACGTGGGTGAAGGAGATTTGGTAGGTAGTCTTTCTTAATCTTAGATTTTGTCTTTTTATTTTTTAATAAATTTATACAGAGAGAGGGGGTTGGTGGTTAATTAGTAAATGTTTTGAATTCTTTTTTGTTACATGGATGCAATTTATTTAGAAGTTCTTTTGTGATGATTCTTTGGGTTTAAAAAGAAAATATTATAGAAGGAAAGAGGGTGGTGAAAAAACAGAGAAACAGATTCGACAGAGTTCCCTCAGCCAAGGCATCTCTGAAGACTTGTTGCTCACTCAGCAATATAATGTTTATGGAGAGAGAGGAATCAGAGATTGCACAATGAAATCTCTTCTTCTCCGGCCGCTATTTTCCGGTTCTTAGATAGCAATATCAGAGACACTATTCTCACCAAAAGGAAAACTAATGAAGCAACGGATAGCTTAAACTCCAAGTATCGATGATCATCCTGAGATTAGAGAACCTAGAGACGATTCAGAATTGAGTTATTTCTGAGAATTCAAAGGCGAAGTCAATTTCTAAAAGAGATACTCTCTTAAAAATTTATTAAATCAAAAGCTACCATACAAAGATGAAATAGCTAACCTATTTATAATAAGAGATGAGACGCTAACACCAAACCCTAGTCTCATTAAGTTATAAAATAAAAAAGGAAATAATAAAACCAGCAAAAAAGTTGCGTAAAACTTAAGTAAAAGAAGCAATGTTATGCTGCATCAGGTCGCCCGGGGTGAAGAAAAATCCGACCTCGAATTTGTAGTGGTGTCATCAGGCAAATAAGGAACCAAGTGTTTGACGTTAAAGATGTCCGCAGTATGCATATGAGGGGGAAGGCGAAGACGGTAAACATTGTTATTAATCTTCTCAAGAACCTTCAAAGGACCGATCTTACGAGCTTTAAGCTTATTGTAATCACCAGACGAAAACCTGTCCTTAATCAAAACCGCCCAAACCAAATCAACAACTTCGAATTGAAGATCCCTGCGATGACTATCAACTGCTGCTTTATATTTCACTGTGGAACGTTTTAAATTCTCTTTCACCTTGTCATGTAACGCAGTAAAGTCCTCCACAACATCACAAGCCCGAGCATGAAAACGAGTGCGATCAGGTGCCAATGACAAATCAACTGGTGCTCGAGGAATGATACCATAAAAAACTCGAAAAGGACTGTATCCTGTGCTGCGATTGAGAGCATGATTATGCGCAAACTCAGCCTGACACAGAACTTTATCCCACGGACGAATGTTATCACCCATCAAGCAATGAAGCAAATCACCTAGTGCACGATTAGTGACTTCCGTTTGTCCATCCGTTTGAGGGTGATAAACCGAACTAATATCCATGAAGTCTATAAATCTCTCGAAAAAAAAGATAGCAACCTGTACCGCATCAGTTGTCTCCTTGCAAGGTATAAAGTGGGCTATCTTCGAGAAACGATCAACAACGACAAAAATAGAGTCATGTCCCTGTTACGTTTGCGGTAAACCAAGTATGAAATCCATGCTTATATCAGTCCATGGTTGCATAGGAATACGTAAAGGTAAGTATAAACCTGCGTTTGTAGCATGACCCTTGGAATTTTGACAAACCCCACAGCGAAGGACGAACCGCTCAACATCCCGATGTAACGTAAGCCAAAAATAAGACGTAGAGATGAGCTGTAACATGCGGTCTCTCCCCACATGGCCTTCTCCATGAATCTCACGAATCAGCTGAAGACGAAGGCTACATTCCGGAATACCTAGCCGGTTACCACAAAAAAGGAAACCATCCATGATGAAGTAATCGGAGCTCACATCTTAGGTAGCATCGCGCCAAATGTTACCACAGAATGGGTCGGAAGGGTACAAATCGATGAGAACTCCAAAGCCTGGCACCAAAACATGTAATGTCGCCAAGAGAGAATGACGACGGCTTAACGCATCCACAACTTTGTTTAAGTTCTGCCTTGTGCTTAATCACGAAAGTAAATTGCTGAAGGTAAGCAAACCAAGAAGTGTGACGTGCTGAAATCTTATCCTGGGAACCCATATGTTTTAACGCATCATGATCAGTATAGAGAACAAATACCTGATGAAACAAATAATTTCTCCAATGTTTAACTACCTGGACAATAACGTATAATTCCACATCATACGTACTATATCGACCTCTCGAACCAGCAATCTTCTCGTCGAAAAACGCAACTGGTTTTCCCAACTGACTCAAAACCGCCCCTATGCCGAGCTTGGACACGTCGCAATGTAACTCAAAAGCAACAGAGAAATTCGGAAGGACAAGGACCGGAGCAGAAGAGAGTTTGGTCTTGATTAATTCAAAGGCTTGCACAGCATCGGGTGACCAAAAAAATGGCGACGACTTGGTGCAATCTGTAATAGGCGACATCAAGCTGCTGAACTGGGGAACTAAACGTCTGTAAAAAGACGCTAAACCATGAAAGCTGTGCACATATGTTACTGTATTTGGTGTTGGCCAAGACTGAATAGAAGCTACCTTTGCGGGATCAGTGATGGGCTTGCGGGCCTAGGGTTGTTTTTTAACAAGCCCGTTGGTCCTCCAAAAGTTTTAAATTTATAAAACCCTAGTGTCTGCAAGTGCACAAATGTACGTTGTAGGACTTAGGGTGTCGATCCACAGGGAGGATGTCTAATCTGCAAGAAACAACAAACTGGGAAGTAAGCAAACTCATAAACCAATAAAAGATATGGGGTTTTTAGTTAAGATCCTAAACTAAACCTAATCTAATATTCACAAGAGATGCAATGCATGATGAATTGTTAAAAGAACATCTAAAACATATCGACTCAAACTAGAGACTCTTAAACTCATAGGTGGCGATTTAGACTTCTCCGGTTTACTCTAATTGATGTATGGTGGCATTTCCAATTAGCTTCCGGGTGATTTATCTTCATCTGTTTCTGGGAATCTACATGGAACTAGAATAGACACATGTATGATTAACCAACTGTCGTTACCTTAATCAACTAATCTCTTAGATCTAGCAATTAACTCTCGTTCTCATGCTAAACTTAAGATCATGCATTGGACACTGAGTTCGTCTGCTCATATCTTCTTTATAGGTAGCTTTCGACTCCTATAGCGACTATGTTCTTCTGAAGCTAGGTACGGATGATCTGATACAACACTCTCGTGGCTCTGATCGATCCTAGGCTCAGAGAATAGGTCATGAATCTACTCTCATGCTTTACGAATGACTTAGAAGAGATGAGATCCAGAATATGGCTAAGAACAATAGAAATCCTAATCGATATATATGCTTGTCGATATTTTCAAACAACTTGACTCTCTGGGACTAATCTACATGATGCAATGAATGATAAAAGACCTAGAAGAATGCAAAAGAATGAAACAGAAAAGTTAATAAGATAAAAAGGAGGAAGAACAATGGATCTGGGGAAGAATCCCCATCGCCTAACCCTAGAAAAACAAAGTTTGGTGGCTCAAAATCTCATTACAGGAGCACACTGCCGTTTAGGACTGCTAAACAATGTATTTATAGGTCCTAAAGTCTTTCAGGTCTCATTTAGGGCTTCTCTGAAGAGGAATGGCGAAGTGGGCTTTGATGTTGGGCCTTGTGACTCGTCCTCAGGTCCACCGGGGGTGAGAGTCTTCCAGGACAGGTAAAACATGCTTTTGCCGCGGGTGAGAGTCTTCCGGGACTGGTGAACTAGGTCAACTTGTTCTCCATGTATATTTTGATTGCACCGTTAGATCTTTGTGATGTAAAGTGCTATGGAAAGCTAGTTGTCTCCTCTTGATTGTCTCCAAAGTTGAGCTAGATCGGACGGTGAGAAAGTCTTTATTTGAGGCTAAACTTCTGACGGTCTGACTCTGAGCTAAAAATGTCGATTTCTTCTATTTTGCCATCATATTCCGTAAGTTTCCTGAAAAGAGCCTTGAAACTACAAATACATGGAAATCATAATAAAAGTTCCTAAAACTAAGTAAAACCTTTGAAAAAACATTTGAAATCAATTGTGAAAAGTGGTCAAAATCAGGTGTTATCAACTCCCCCAGACTTAAGACTTTGTTTGTCCTCAAACAAAACAAGATCTAATCTGGAAAAATATCATTCAACAAAAATGCGAGGGAACTCAAAAATATCAGCAACCATACTTCTAGACCTTAATTATAGACAATGCATCAATCAGATCAAGTCTAGAAAATTCTCACCAAAATACAAACATAACTAGTCCGTTAATCCGTCATGCGAAAATCCACACACTTAGAACTAACTTCCAGTCAACTAGCTCTTAATATTCATTAAAGGTTTCAGTGGTTCTCATCAAAAAGACATTAAACAAGGCATTCAAGGTTAGGTATCAAAAAGGCTTTTTAATGGTAAGACTGATGTGTTTAAGGTTACCTTTTTCTAGAGAGACATGATATTATGCAAAACAGCAAGAGAGGATGGAACTGATAAATGCCCCCACAGTTTCAGTGACACTCTTCTTGCTTTGAGATTTCTGATCTCCTTTCTTCAGGTTCTCCTTATAGTTCCCCCAGACTTAGATTTTTGTCCAGGTTGTGAATCCATAACTCCTTAAGTTAATACCTATTGCCTTGGCTCAAATGATTTCGGCTTCTAAGATTCTTTACGCTTTTAGTTTCCTTTCCTTTCTTTCTTTTTCTCCTTTTTCGTTTTTTTTTCGAAAGGGAAAACTGTCTTTTGACTTGGAGTCTTAGGCAACACGAAAATTGCCTTTAAGAATGAGTTTTTCTGAGGCATCAAAAGATTTCTGGCACACTCCCTTCTGGTCTGTTTTAGTCTTTCTCTTGAGTGACTGAAAACTATGTTGTTCCTCCCTCTCCGGCGTTTTTGCACATATCTGTCGATATAAACTTAAGAGAGAATGCATGAGGTTTGAACATAAAGGTTTGGGTTAAGGGTGTGGTACAAGCTAAAGATGAACTGGCCATCTAGGACAACAAAGAGTGGTATCAATAAGGAAAAGATGTCCTAGATGTATATCATGATGCCTTCTTAAAACCAATGATGAGAAATTTAAATGTCAAGATTAAGTCCAAGTAAAATGAGCTAGTATATCCTGGCAGAAAAGATCTTCATGAATAGAAGTCCTCTGGTGAGATTTAGTAGTGTAAGTACTCTAGCTACCATCTAGTCTAGTACTAAACCTTGAAAGAGCTTTTATGAGTGATTGGTGTAGAAGCAAACAGGTTGGTTATCATCATCGATTTTGTCATTATTCCCTCAAAATGTTTTTGACCTTTGAAAACACTTTTTGAAACTCAAAAGACTTTGAAAAGGTTTTAATAAAAATCAAAAAATTTGAAAAAATTTAAAGAAAATGCAGAAAGCAATGGCTCATGAAAGAAAAAGTGGTTAGAAAGGGATGAAATCCTCCCCCATACTTGAATCACACTGCCTCTAGTGTGAAATAAATTAGGCAACGATGAGGAATAGAGTATGTGAAAGATTTAAAAAAAAAATTAAGGAAAAGAAAACTTACCTGGTGGTGGTGATGCTTGATCAAACTTGGATGCTAGGGATCCAAAACTGGTTTGAACAAGGTAGTGGTGGTGGTGAGAGTGGCCAAGGTTGAAATGGAGGTGGCCAAGGGTGGATGGAAGTGACCAAGGTGGCCGGATGTGCTGGTCGCGGGTCGGAGCTTCGAGGCCGCGGTAGGGCACGTGCCGGCCGCGGTTGAGGACGTCGCGGCCACGGTAAAACTCAGGCTGGCCGCGGCCGAACCTCTTTTGGCCGCGGTCAGCTCCTTCTCTTTTTCTTCTATTTTTTTTTTTTATATATGGCATACTAAGGCCTGTCTAGAATAAGAAAAACAAAACTTTTAATAGAAAAGAAAGCTTAAACAAAAACAAATAAGTACCTAAAATGGGTTGCCTCCCATCAAGCGCTTTGATTTATAGTCTTTAGCTAGACTTTGCAAAGAAAAAGACTTAGTTCAAATAGGATCTTGTCCTAAGACAAGTCCTTTTTGAAATCCTCCTGTTCTGTCTTGCAGGTTCTTCATCACTTCAGAGTTCTTCTGGTTCAAATGCATGGGCTATTTGCTCTCCTCTTTTGCTTTTAAGTGGTGTAGCTTCATAGAAGATGTCCTTGTCGATATTGGCAAAGGAAACTCGCCTGTTGGGCCAATCCATATGGCTCCAGCAGTTGCTAAGAAAGGCCATCCAAGAATAATTGGATAAGAGTCATCTTTGGTCTTCACTATGTATAAATCGACAGGTGCAATGCAATCCCCAATCCTTAGAGGAATGTCTCGGGCTATCCCTCTTGGTGTTTCACTTGAATCATCTGCTAAGCTAATCTTTGTCCTGGTACTTGAGATGTGCTTAATACCAAGTCTCAAAGCAGTTGCTTTAGACATCATGTTAATGCGAGCTCCAGAATCACAAAGAATATTGAGGAATCTTTCACCTCTAATGTCACAAGAGATAAGAAATTGACCTTTGTCTTGAACTTTGTGCAGAGTTCGAACTGGTCTACCTTCTTGGGCGTGTGTATACAAGTCTTTCATCTCTTGGATTGATTCCTTGCTGTCACAAAAGAAGTGGCCTATCATGTAGTCTCTACATGCTTTGGCAAACAAAATTCCTTCTGGCAGGGTCTGAACTACTTGGTTGAACTCTTCAAGTGCTTCTTTGATGATCTTGTTTGTGTAATCACTGGCTTCTTGGGGATCTTTGAGATGGATCCTGTAAACAGCTGCATCAAGTGATGATCTAGGAAAAGATAGATACTTGGCTCTTCTGAAATATGTAGAGATGTTCTCCTTAGTCTCCTTGCTGTATCTAAAGAAGACTTGAAGACAGCCTTGCTTCCAGACATCATCGAATGCGAGATAAAGAGGAATGGACTTCATAAACTTGTTGAATTCGATCACTCTCTCTCTGGATATGCTCTTGGTTATTGATTCTGTGTTGTCATCAGATGAATCATCCCCAGGGTTTGGATCTTTTACAAACAAACCATACTCTTCATCTTCTGAGAATTGCTCTTGAAGCTCATTGTCACAAGTGTAAACGATGTTGCAAGATGCATAAGTGTTGGATTCTTCCTTTTCCTTTGATGCTTGTGCAGTGATTGAGAAGACAGCCTGATCAAACAAACTAGGTCTGGTCACATGAGGTCGGTTTTCTGATGAACAGGCTTCAGAAAGAGGTTGAAAGTTCTCCCAGTCTGAGAAGTCGTGCTCCACTGCGGGTGAGGAACTCGGAGCCGCGGTGGGAGTGGCTCTGGCCGCGGGTGAAGAGCTCGCAGCCGCGGTCAGCTCCCTCTAGCTCTCCATGCTTGCTTCTTCAATCTCTTCTTCTCCATTGTTTTTCTCTTGCTTCCAGTGGTTGTCACGCATATCTTGGGTATCCAAATCATTGATTCCAGAGTTCAGATCACACTCCTTATGATCTTTAGAAAGTTTTTCAACTTTCTCTTATACTTCATCCAAAGCATAGACAACTTTGTCTAAAGTAGCATCAAGCTCTTCTGTCTTGTTTGTGATCTTTTCCATCTCTTCACTCATCTCTATCTTGTCTCCATCAGAGTACCACTTGCTATCTTTGAAATCTCTCTCCAAATCTTCAATCAGGACATTGCAGCCTCTCTGCTCCTTAAGTGCTTAACAAAGGCCGATGGTGTTCCCAGCCTCGCCTTCTTCGATGTCTTTAAGTCTCTTCTCTAGAACTGCATCATCTTTGAGCTTTTGTGTTTCTAGAGTCTTCATTCGGTCAGAGAGACACTCAAACTTCCTTCTAAAACCAGAGAACATTGATTCCAATTTTATACAAAGGTTAGATTCAGCAATGGCTTGTAGATCAAGAAACTCATTCAGTGTAGTGTCCAATCGATCCAGCTCGAGGCTAAATCGATCAGCTTCAGCGTTTTGGTGCAGAATCTGATAAGGAAGAGGATGAGATGGTCGACGGTTCACCAGGTGTGGCGAATAGGGCTCATCTCGGTGGTGTGGAGGTCGCGAGTCTCCATGGTGGTGGTTCGGATTAGGGTTCCAAAGATGATGATCAAAATCACGCCTGGAGGGTGATTCACATGCACAGGGAGTTTCACACAGGTCGCAGGACCTTCGCTCAGGGTTAGGGTTTCTTCTTGGATGATCCATGCTTCAAAGGTTTCTGAAACTAGGGCAAACAGAAGAAAGAATAAGCAGAAAAAAAAAAGTTAGGGTGTTTATGAATTTGGTTTACTTCCAATGTTGCTTTGGCAGAAACTCGACATATATATAGTCGTCTGCGGCTTCAACCTCCTAGGTTTAGACCTCCAACGACTTCATGCCTCCCCGGCAACGGCGTCAAAAACTTAATGGGCTTGCGGGCCTAGGGTTGTTTTTTAACAAGCCCGTTGGTCCTCCAAAAGTATTAAATTTATTAAACCCTAGTGTCTGCAAGTGCACATATGTACGTTGTAGGACTTAGGGTTTCGATCCACAGGAAAGATGTCTAATCTGCAAGAAACAACAAACTGGGAAGTAAGCAAACTCATAAACCAATAAAAGATATGGGGTTTTTGGTTAAGATCCTAAACTAAACCTAATCTAATATTCAAAAGATATGCAATGCAGGATGAATTGTTAAAAGAATATCTAAAGCATATCGACCCAAACTAGAGACTCTTAAACTCATAGGTGGCGATTTAGACTTCTCCGGTTTACTCTAATTGATGTATGGTGGCATTTCCAACTAGCTTCTGGGCGATTTATCTTCATCTGTTTCTGGGTATCTGCATTGAACTAGAATAGACACATGTATGATTAACCAACTGTCGTTAACTTAATCAATTAATCTCATTGATCAAGCAATTAACTCTCGCTCTCATGCTAAACTTAAGATCATGCATTGGATACTGAATTCGTCTACTCACATCTTCTCTATAGGTAGCTTTTGACTCCTATAGCGACTATGTTCTTCTTGATGTGGACATCAAGTCATCATTAGACATAAAACAAGTAATCAAGAAATAAGGAGAGGAGAACATAGAGCCAAGACGAGCTAAGGAAACATACAAGCCTTGTCCAGGCGAAATGAAGTCCAAGATCAAGTGTTCCAGCCCAAATACCACTTGTTTTACATTCTTAGCTCATCCAGAGCACGCCTCGAAGTGGAATCAGTCCAATTGGAGTTCAGATGAGGGAGATATTAAGTTTATAAATCGGGTGATCCTCAACTTACCCGATTAGAATATATCTGTCTTATTTGGAGAAGTCCGACTAAACCAAGAGGAATTAAGCTGTCAACCGACTTGTTCTGGAATCTTGACTCATCAGAGAATCAGGGACAATTTGATTCAGACTGAGATCGATTCTGGTTTAAGAGATATCCAATTTCTAAACCAATGGATCCTCCACTTGCCTTATTTGGAACCTTTGGGGTTTTGGAGACTTCAAACATATCAGTGGCGCCCTGGAGAGTCTGAGTTAGTTCTAGAAGCTTCCACAATATCTTAAGATGCACCAACATGCATTGGATCAGGCGGATCCAATTGTATCTTCAATTGAGGCAAGCCGCACCATTTATGGCAAGTATGAGAGTCAACCGGTTTAATTCAACACAAAACCGACTTTGGCGACCAGGAGACTTCATATACCAATCAGAGGTTCCAAACATTGTCCCACCATGCACCAGAACTCACAGGATCAGGCGGATCCTTCTGCAACTTCACCTGCCATATATAGACGCATTCACACTTGGGGCCATACCTCTCCAACGGCTCCTTCTTCTAAGATGCTGCGTTTTGGAGCTTCATTCAGTGAACCTGGACGTCCCAAGACACCTTAACTTCGGCCCCAAACTCTCAAGACTGAAGAGCACTTCAAGTTTCCTTATTTTGGCTGATTTCTTCTTAATGACTCCAACGGCTAGTTTTAACAATTTGTGTGATTTCTTTTCTTGATTTAGAACCTTAGGAACGTTTTGTAAGAGCATTATATAAGCTCAGTTCGACCTCTTGTAAAAATCACGTTTCAATCAATTTTAATACAAAGTATTTGTTTTCTTTCAAAGTTGTTTTTTGCAAAGATTGTTCTTGTTCTTTAGATTTAAGTGTGAGATTCACTTAACTCTTTAGAGGCTGCGACTTAGTTTGTTTGTGAGATTCAAACAATCTATTTCATTCACAGATTGAGAGAGTCAATCACCATCGATTGAGAGAGTCAATCACAACCACCATCATTCATCTCTATCATCGCCCACTTCCGCAATAAAACTTGTTGTCTTTGACAACCTTGTGAACTATAAGATTTGGTGTGACTCCAATCTTATATCACTTCTTAAGCTAGGTACGGATGATCTGATACAGCACTCTTGTGGCTCTGATTGATCCTAGACTCATAGAATAGATCATGAATCTACTCTCATGCTTTACGAATGACTTAGAAGAGATGAGATCCAGAATATGGCTAAGAACAATAGAAATCCTAATCGATATATATGCTTGTCGATATCTTCAAACAACTTGACTCTCTGAGACTAATCTACATGATGCAATGAATGATAAAAGACATAGAAAATGCAAAAGAATGAAACAGAAAAATTAATAAGATAAAAAGGAGGAAGAACAATGGATCTGGGGAAGAATCCCCATCTCCATCGCCTAACCCTAGGAAAACAAAGTTTGGTGGCTCAAAATCTCATTACAGGAGAACACACCTGTTTAGGGCTGCTAAACAATGTATTTATAGGTCCTAAGGTCTTTCAGGTCTCATTTACGGCTTCTCTGAAGAGGAATGGCGAAGTGGGCTTTGATGTTGGGCCTTGTGGCTCGTCCTCAGGTCCACTGGGGGTGAAAGTCTTCCAGGGCAGGTAAAACATGCTTTTGCCGCGGGTGAGAGTCTTTCGGGACTAGTAAACTGGGTCAACTTGTTCTCCATGTATCTTTTGATTGCACCGTTGGATCTTTGTGATGTAAAGTGGTATGAAAAGCTAGTTTTCTCCTCTTGATTGTCTCCAAATTAGAGATGGATCGGACGGTGAGAAAGTCTTCATTTGAGGCTGAACTTCTGACGGTCTGACTCTGAGCTAAAAATGTGGATTTCTTCCATTTTGCCATCATATTCCCTAAGTTTCTTGAAAAGAGCCTTGAAACTACAAATACATGAAAATCATAATAAAAGTTCTTAAAACTAAGTAAAACATTTGAAAAAGCATTTGAAATCAATGGTGAAAAGTGGTCAAAATCATGTGTTATCAATCAGCCTGTAAGCCTTGCGCCGAAACTATATAGCCCAAGAATAGCACCTAAGACACACCAAACGCACACTTCTTAGTAGCTCCAAAGAGTTTTTCCTGACGCAATACCTGTAAGACATCGGGCAGATGTTCCAAATGAGTAGAAAGGGATGAACCGAATACCAAATTATCGTCAAAATAAACCACAACACATCGACCAATAAAGGAACGAAGTGCTTGATTCATGACACGCATGAAAGTACTCGGTGCATTAGATAATCCAAAAGGCATGACGAGCGACTCAAATAAGTAATAGCCCTTCACGTGTCTTAATGCCGTCTTCCATTCATCATCAGGTCGTATACGAATCTGGTGATATCCACTTTTTAAGTCTAACTTTGTGAAAATAGTGGCCGAATCAGTCTGATCTAAAAGATCATCAAGTCGAGGAATGGGAAAACGACAGCGTACTGTGATTTTTTTGATTGCGCGGCTATCAACACACGTACGCCAAGTGCCATCTTTCTTTGCGATAAGCAATGTCGGCACAGCAGTCGGACTCAAACTCTCCCGCAAATAACCCTTAGCCAGCAGCTCCTCAACCTGCCATAGCATTTTGTCATGCTCCTGCGGACTCATGCGATAATGAGGTCGATTAGGAAGAGGTTGCATCCGGTACTAGATCAATACAATGCTGTATACCACGAAGGGGAGGAAGACCAGTCGGTGACTCTTCTGGAAACACATCACGAAACTCAGTAAGAAGCTGATGAAATTCCAGTGGAGCTGAACCCACAAAATCTGGACCGATGGGAGAAAGAATTAATGCATACATGACATCTGCAGTACGTGCTTCTTCAACAAAATCCGATTTAGAGAGAAACAAAACCGAGGGGTCATGAAGTGGAGCCTTGGGTGGGGACACAACGTCCGTACTGCAACAATGTGATCTTCTTGCCCTCATAAAGAAAACTATAAGTGTTTGAAAACCCGTCATGAGTGGTACGTCGATCATATTGCCACAGACAGCCTAATAAGACATGGCAAGCGTCCACCAGTACAACGTCTCAGCAAATAAAGTTCTTATAGCTGGTACCAATAGAAAAAAGAACTCGGCAGCGCTTGCTAATGCGTAGCTCCGTATTGGTGTTGATCCAAACAAGCTTGTAATGGGTCAGATGAGGCTCGGTGAATAAAGCGAGCTTCGAGACAGCTTCCTTCGAAATAACATTAGCACAACTGCCTGAATCCACAATAAGACGACAGACTTTCCCTCTAATCGTACAAGTGGTACGAAATAAATTCGTAGAAAGCCAAGATTCATCCACACCACGCGGAGCAAGACAATTACGGCGTATAACCAACATCGCACCGTTATCCCCTTCCACACGTTCTTCAATTGTCTCCTGTTCTGTTTCGTCCTGATACTCATCATAAACAACTTCATCATCGCCAAAGAGTATACATTTCAGACAGTTAGCTTGCCGATGACCTGTTTCACCACAATTAAAGCATTTAAACGTCATTGGTCGACTAACTCGTGGAGGCAGAGCTTCGTTAGTCTGTTCTACTGGTCGAGTTAGGTTCCCCGGAGCTGTCACTTGCTCAGAAGCAGTATGAACAATGGCGTCATTCACAGCAGTAGCGCAATTTCGCTGATTTGCAGACCAACCCGATGAACAAGTGCGAACATTCTGTTCAAGCAATAAAGCTTGTTGGTGTGCTTCAGACACTGAATTGGGGTCGAACTGGAGAAGCTGGATTTGTAGTTGTGGTCGTAAGCCACCAATAAAGCGAGACACCAACTGTTCCTCGGATTCACCCAAAGAATTTCGAGCCAACAAGTTGAAAAAATCAGCTGCATACTCATCGACATGGCGACTCCCTTGTCGCAGATTCTGAAAACGAGTATACAAAGTGCGAGCATAGTTGTATGGCAAGAACGACTTTCGCAAAAGACGTTTGAGTTTGTCCCATGAAGCGATTCTTTCTTTGCCAGCACGAACTCGCTGATCCTTCACCTGCTGCCACCATGCTGATGCACGACCTCGAAACCGAGTGGCAACCAAGGAAACATGCACATCATCTGGGACCTGTTTGCACTCCAACAACTCTTCCACTGAACTGAGCCAATCGAGCAATTCGTCGGGTTGCAGTGTTCCGTGAAAGTCCGGTAAATCCATCTTAAAATTAGAATCCCACCGAGGATTCTCGGTACTTCCAACTCCACATGTTATCGAGGTTGTACTCGACGCTCCCCTAACCCTGAGAATGGATTGAAATCACGGACATCATCTTCTTCATCTTCCTGCTTGAGAACCTGTTCGTCTTGACGACGCAACGGTGGAGACGCATTATTCTGCACTTGAAGAGTTCGAATGGCAGTTTCCATTGTGATGTGCAAAGTTTCGCGTAATTCCGTCTGGAAATCCATCAGTGCTCCTCGAAACGCTTCGTTCTGTTCTTCGAGTTGCTGTTGCAGATTCTTCTTAGGAGCATGATGAGGATTGTTTTGTCTCTGATATCAACTAATGTAGCAACGGATAGCGTAAACTCCAAGTATCGATAATCTTCTTGAGATTAGAGAACCTAGAGACGATTCAGAATTGATTTCTTCCTGAGAATTCAAACGCGAAGTTGATTTCTGAAAGAGATACTCTCTTAAAAGTTTATTAAATCAAAATCTACCGTACAAAGATGAAATAGCTAATCTATTTATAATAAGAGATGAGACGCTAATTCCAAACTCTAGTCTCATTAAGTTAATAAAATAAAAAAAGAGGAAATAATAAAATCAGCAAAAGAGTTGCGTAAAACTTAAGTAAAATTATGCTGCATCAAAAACCAAATCATTCTCAGACCTAATTGTAAAACTTTGGCTTCCAAATGCATAAGCTTCAGGCTCGCTGCACTCGTTTAGCATTAGATTCTCCTTGTCTTTTTACTCTTTTTTTGGTAAGGCTTATCATCTCTAAGTTAGTTTTTTTTTTTTGGTTTAAATCTCTAAGTTAGTTATTTTCTTTATTGTAATTTAACTACAAACCGCTCTCATTTTCAATGATATTAACAGTTTTATTACAAAAAAAAAAAGATCCAAATTGCATCTTCTCTAGAAGGTTTATTTTCTTCTTTCTTTTGTTTATATGATGACAGTCTATACCTTCGCTTATTCTTCCTTGATATATTAATTAAAGAGCTAATAGAAACAGATTAAGGGTTTAAATGGTAAAATCATTTCTCTATTTTATAAAACAAACTGAAAGTAGAGTTTTAAATGGAAAAAAAAAACCTCAAACAAAAATGGATCGAGAATAAGCTCCTCAAAAATTATGAAGTTAACGTAAGACCCTATCATGTATCTGGTCCTTTATAGAAAAAGTAAACCTCCCATCTATATAGCGTTGAAACCTAAACAGTCAACGTAAAATCAAAGTTATGCATTTTGGATTGTAAAGAAATTGAGATTAAGACTTGGTTTCTATAATAAAATAAAGCAAAAGATGTAATCTCTATGAAAATTATGTTTATTTTTCTTCTTTTTCTTCTGTTAAATGCTTATATTTTTTCTCTCTCATTTTAATTCTTTTTTTCTTTCTCACAATTGGGTTCGTGATTGTAGAATAATACGCTATGAGGATCATGAATCAAATCACTTTTCATCTATGATTCCGGATATTGGAACTTGCTGTCGAAATGGAGCTAGTAAGAGCTTGTCCATCAGTATATGCAAACATTTTTTTGGCTTAGAAACATAGATTAAAAGGATTTTAAAAAAAAAAGCTTTTACCCTATCAACCCGTTTTTAAATTTAGAGACTGATGATACTATCTTTTAGGGAACGTGGCGCAGTGTCATTAGTCGAATTATTAAAGTTTTTTATTATTAGCGTTTCCTCGTGGGAAAGTGGGTCTCTTGCCTAATTCTTTGCTTCCATCTGATGTGTTCTTCGTATCAATTATTTTAAATCATATCATACGAATAACTATATCATGATATATTTAATTTTCCGTAACGTCTAAATTTTTTTGTTGCTCTACGTCTTATAAATCTTTCTCGCATATTGTAACTCTGCTTCATGGAAAAAAGCAAATATCATATAGTGGTGGTATATATTCTGCATTTCTACGCAGACCCATGATAGATTCTTTCTAAAAAAGTAATAATAATAATTTTTTATAGTAAAAAGTAGTAGTTTTGTCTATATTTTAATTTCCTGTGAGGAATTAAAAATCTTTTTTTATAATAAATAGAAGTTTAAATTTAAGAACAAAATAAATAAAAATAAAAATTTGTTTTTATAAAAAAATTATTATTTTATTCCTAAGAATCTATAAATAGAGATACTAATGAAAGGCAAAATAACTTCAGTTTCTTCACTATTCATCCATCCAAAAATTAACAATATTTAAATACTAAAAACAGTTTTTTAGGAGTTCACTAATATACATACTCTAAAATACTTTGTTGAGAATTAGGTAATTCTATAAAAACTCATTTTACGTTTTGCTAAAATGTGAGAAAAATATAATCTATAAAAACTGTTCAAAATCTCTAGAGGTTTTACCAAATGTAAAATCGACGTCTGTTGATTGGCAAAAAGTTGAGGTTTTTGTGGTTTTTTTTATATTATACAAAGTTGAAATTATTTATTTTTGGTTTAAGAAAAAAATCAACGCATCCCAATATTTAAATGGACTAATCGGCAGACTAAAACGCAGCCAAATAGGACCAAACTGACTACTATAAACTGAAACGCATCCCTTAATTTTTACCGTTTTGCAATCTGAAACTTTACGGTTTGTCTGTCTCGCTCCCACTTAGGTTCGTCTTTCTTGCCTGCATCAAACAAGCATTTCCACTATATTCATTCAGTATTCAATTATTCTCTTCGTTAATCGTAGTTTTATTTCTTCTTGATCTGTTTCTCTCCGTTTGAGCTGGATTTTCTTGGATATATGTGTGAAATTACTATTCTAGAGTTCTTTGTTTGACTCAATTTTCTGATAAAATGCTGTTTAGGTTGATCGAATGCTATCTGATTTTGTAACTAGTATGCAGAAGAGTTTCTACAGGAAGAAAACAAATGGTTGATGGAGAGAAATCGAAACAGGCTCGTTTCAAAGGATTGAGGAAAGATAAGATAAGCCAGTTACCTGATCCTTTGATATGTCAGATACTTTCTCAACTTCCTACAAAGGATTCTGTGAGGACAAGTGTTTTATCCACCAGATGGAGGAGTCTCTGGCTTTGGGTTCCTCTTTTGGAATTGGATTCCCAAGAATTCCCAGATTTTAGTACTTTTGCGAGTTTTGGTGACAGGTTTTTCGATTCCAGGAGGGCTTCATGTATAGACAAACTCAAGTTAAACATTCCTAGATATGAAAATGGTGTAGATATTGGCTCTTATCTCAAGTCATGGATTGATGCTGCAGTCAAGCGAAAGATCCGAGATCTGTATGTTTCGTGTCCTTATTTATATGAGATGACCCCAAGCCTTTATATCTGCGAGACACTGGCATCTTTAACACTTGATCTGGTGGCTTTGCCTAATGCCGAGTTTGTTTCCTTGCCTTGTCTGAAAACTATGCATTTAACATATATCAAATTTCCCAATGAGGCCACTTTCGAGAGACTTGTCTCATCTTGTCCTGTCCTGGAGGAGTTAGAGATTGACGGACGTGTTAATTCTGATGCAAAAGTCTTTCGGGTGCTCTCTACGTCATTGAAGAGCCTCACTATAAGTTTAAAAAAACATGTGCCTATGCATGTTCTTGGTTCAGGAGTTGTGATTGATGCTCCTCGGCTATGCTTTTTGAGCATCAAAGATAACTTATCAGAAAGCTTTATAATAGCTAATATGGATTCCAGTGCCAGTTTATATCTTTCTCTCAGCTTTGCTTTGGGATTTTTTAATGAAGTAAGCTTTTCATCAGCGAGAAATAGACTCCGCAGTTTTCTCCTTGGGATTTCAAAGGTCAGGGATATGACGACATCAAAAGACACTTTCGAGGTATATATGTCAGTTTTGGTATTAAACAATGTACATTTTTTTTTCTATCATGAAAGTTTCTGACCCACATTCTTTTTCTTTTTGGTTTCAGCTCTTCTTTGAATACTCGAAATTTGAATCGCTGCCTCAGTTTCGTAACATGTCCCGCCTGGATGTCACATTCTGCGTATCTAATTTGATATGGTTACCAACCTTTCTTGAGAGCTGCCCAAACTTGAAATCTCTCACCATGGTGATGTTCTGAAACTTATGAGTTTTTTCATCTCTATCAATTATTTGCAATCTATCCATTGCGTTTTAACCCTCTTTTTATTCATCAGGTATGCAGTGGTGGTTATAACAAAACCAATGAAATCAGCTTTTCATCTGTGCCTGAGTGTTTGCTATCGTCTCTCGAGTTTGTTGATTTCAAAGACCCGATCAAGGGCTGTGCTGCTGAAATGGAGTTAGTAGGATACTTCCTAAAAAATTCGGCTATCCTCAAGAAACTCACTCTGTGTTTGGCTACAAAAGATGACATCTTGAAGAAAATCCTCGAAATGCCAAGAGGCTCTAGCAAATGTGAAGTCGTCATCCTCTTATTGGTAAAGAGTAGAGGGAACATAGTGAGGTTTTCTTCCACAAGTAATCGGTTGATGTAGGTTTAGGCTTTCATTTGTTCCTCACCATTTGTGACTTTGATTAATGGTGAGGTTCGCCGAAGAGCTCATTGTTTTCATATTTTGGTGATTTATTGTAAAGACGATGAAACTATGTGAACAAGCGTAACAGTTATTGCTTCAGTTCGCTTCTACTAAGTTTCTGCAATTCCATGGTCCTCTCTTTGCAGGTCAAACTGAACATTGACAAACCAAAACCGCCACATAGAAAATGAATCTGATCTTTTAGTATCGAAATTTAGAAGGAAGTATGCTGCTGAAAGCTAGTACGGTACTTCCTAAAGAATTGGGTTATCCTCAAGAAACTCTCTCTGTGTTTGGATTCTTCTACAACAAAAGATATCTCTGTGTTTGGATTCATCTACAACAAAAGATAGACATCTTCAACAAAACTCCTCCAAATCCCAAGAGCCTTTACCATATGGAATCTACCAAATTTGCTCTGTTTCCATGGTGCTCTGCCAAGAGCAGAACTCAACTGTTTCCTTATGATTTTAATAATACGTATCTTCAGCGAATAAAAAAGAAAAGAAAAAGAGATCTGGCTGCAAAGGGCAAGCTTCATTGTGGAATCAAAGAGCAAACCATGGTGATGAATGACAGTTTGATTTTGATATACGTATTGTATGCCTATCCTGATGATCTTGATATATATCTAATGAACCAAAAATATAGCTTTAATATTCGATGTCACAAGAAAAAGAAGCTTTACTATTCTTGACGAGAGAAAGACGATATAGAGAATTGTCTTTGTATAGTTAACCTAAAGCCTCTGGACCAGTTCCAACATTATTTCATTACAATCTATAGAGAATGCTTCTGATCAATCAGGCAACCATATATTTATGAAAATAACAAAGCAACTAAAAGATTCAACGGCTTAACGAAATAGATCATTGACAATAAATCCATTACAATATTTTGGGCTTAAAGTTTTTAAACGAAAAAGACATGATGCCCCCCACGCAATCAAGCGAGACACTGATCTTCTTCAACGGTACTGTAAAGAAGTGGGAAGCAAAACAATGAATTAATTTTCTCGATCCAAAAAAAAATACGAAAACGTCATCGAGACAAACAATAGTTATTACCTTAATAAATCCGATTTCCTTGGCGTTGCTGCGGAAGCACTGTCTACAGCAGTTAAGACCATACTTCCTGATTAACCCATGGGAGTTTCCGCACACACGGCTGCAAGAATCAAATTGAAACTTTATAGTTAGGTGAGTACGTATATGCATTTAACAAAAGTAAAGAGCATTGTTTCGTAAATGTTTACAAAGCAAAATTTAACATTGCACTGAACAAAAAAAAAAAGGTGAAAAAAAAACTCCAATTAATTCACCCAAATATGGATCTTTTGATGCGTCTCTAAGGATCTACAAGCACCTTTACATGAATTCGCTTGCAAACCCAAAAAACAGTAACAGAGCTATTCAAAACACTCACATTTTTCAACAAACATCGATATTAATAATGACACTCACTCTACATTATAAAATTAACAAATTTCACGAAGATCAGATAAAGAGAAGATATATAGCTCTGTTAACACGAATCACAAAAAAAATATACGAAACAACGCCTTAGGTCTCAAGCAATTCGCTTAATTTCACGGCGGAGAAGAAGAAGAAGAAGAAGGCCTTACCATGTGCGGGAACCAGGACCGTACTTTTTGGGATGAGAATTCCAAATATTGGAAAATCCCATGATTTTAGAACTCTCGGGAGCGAAAAAAGATAGAGAGGACAAGGACGAACGGCGAGGAAACACTCTAAACGTTGGAAACCCTAAATTAGTAGTCAGGGACGGCGCTGATAACTAATTTGAAGACTAAAGAGAGATGACGAATTTTGTAAAACCTAAAAATTGGTGGGCTTTCAAATATGTATGGGCCGAAAATCACAAGGCTTATTTACCTCTATTCTCATCACATTGCGTATCAGTATTATTGGTTCACCCGTTATCACCCACAAACACATTATTTACGGTTGGTAGTGGTTAGTAGTATTTTATAACAATTATAAAAATTGTTGCAAACCGTTATGTATCGTTTTGTACTGCTGAAATCTAAAAACTGCTTTTTGTGGTTATGGATGATAGCGGCTAGATTAAAAATTTTTTTTTAAAAAATCACATTAAAAAATATATGGAAGATCATGTTAAAAACAATTTAAAACTCTAATCCTACTAATCGTCTCCTATGTATATAAACTCTAACCTATCACTTTTTCTATCAAGTTATATTCCTCAATCATGGTTTTCATACCATTTAAAGAAAGAAAGTCAAGACACAAGTGTAAGTGTCATACTATTTTGGTTTAAGTACCATTTATTCGTTCCTTTTTCTAGTTTATTATATTATTAGATATAATTTTGGGTATATGAAGAGAGAAACAAAGAATATAACTACAGTGTATACAAAAAGTTTGAGAGTAAGTATTACACAATCTCCAAGATCTTACTTTTTTTCAAAAAAAAAAGAGAATAGATTCTCTATTTTTATACCAAATATCTAATTTTTATACCAATAAATCAAGTGATTTATTTTTTTTTCTCAAAAAAAAATAAAAAAAAGGTTTCAGAAAGTCATTTGTAATAAGATAATAGTCGAGTCTTTCATATTCAAACAGATTTGCCTACTAACATCTAGAGATTTTTTTTTGCGAACTCGAATCTAATTAGGTTCTTTCATTTAGGGAAAAGAGAATAAAATTGAGGAAATATAATTATCCATATTTAGTACGGCTACCAAAAAATGAAATGTTTGAATTTAGAGTTCGTTTCTAATGTCAAGATTTTTTTGATCTTTTGAATTGTTGTAAGATTAAAAATAAAAATCGTGAATTTTTCTAAGACAGTATTAAGAATTTCATCGAAAACTTACAGCTGCTTGCCAAACAAAGGCTAAGAGAAGAAAGAAAAGAGGTATTACGGGCATAACATCTACGATTGGATTCAAAAAGGCGTAGGCCTCCGGTAATTTGGCGACTAAAAAAGTGCTTGAAAAAAGGGCAGAATTCAAACAAATACAGATCAAATTAAATATATTAAGCATAACAAAAATTGGTGTTATTGTGGATAATTTAATTTTGATTGAGTTATTAATATATTTTTTATATAAGGAAAAAAATAAAGAAAGATAGTCCAAAAAGACTTTGTTGAACTTACTCAATCAAAAATCCTTTAATCCTTTTATGAGAATGAAAGAAATAATATTTTCATATAATATCTTAATTGAATTCTATGTAATGATCAATAATGTCAGTTTGATTTGCTATCTACACGTTCTAGCACCAATGTAATCTATATTCAATTTGGGCTTAAATTGAATTGACGAATAACCAATAGCAATATTACTCTTTTAGCAATCTTGAATAAAAATCGAAATGGGGCGTAGCCAAGCGGTAAGGCAACGGGTTTTGGTCCCGCTATTCGGAGGTTCGAATCCTTCCGTCCCAGAGTACAGTCATTACGGAATCAAGCGTCTATTGCCTTTGTACACCATCTTTCTCTTTCTGTTTAAAAATGCAATATTTTTTATGTG
>NW_006256805.1:633138-642994 GCF_000478725.1 Eutrema salsugineum | reverse complement strand
AAATCTATTAAGTCTATTAAGTAAGGTAGAACCGTAGATTCTAAGAGTTTTAATTAAAAAATTAATATATTTATATATATATATATAAATATAGATTTCTATTCAGATTTAGATTTTACATATATACAATCTAATATGGGATTCATTTGAATTCTGACTGAACCTTTTACGCCTAAATTCACTATTCCATTCATAGAGAAAGAAAAAGTATAGATAAAGAAAAAGTATAGACTACGATATACTGACTGAACTATGACTATTCATGATTCCATCATTGAATCAATTACACAAACTAAAGGAATGTTATGGTAAAACTTCGTTTAAAACGATGTGGTAGAAAGCAACGTGCGACTTGAATTGAAGGACATGATCTGCTGTGGATTTTTTGATCCGCCACTTTTTATATAGGAATAGAGGTGCTCTTGGCTCGACATTTTGTGTTCTATTTTATTAGAGTCTTGCACTTTTTTTGAATATAAAAAAGATTACAGGATGGAGCTCGAGGAAAATAGAAAGTTTTTATTCCTTTCGCAGGAGTAAGGATCTAGGGCTAGTGCGAATCAATAAGTTGGAACAACTTCGTAAGTCTTTTTATTTTTATATTGAAAAAAGGTCCTTTCAAGTAATTTTACAATGGAAAAGGAAATTTTCTTAAAATTGTAAAATTTTTTGAATCGAAAGTCTATCATGCGTGAATCAAGCGTTTGTATGAGTCTTTGATAGAAAGAAAAGAAATCATAAACAAAATAAGGGGCTTGTTGCTGCCCTTTTTTAATAAAACGATTAAAGATCACCGAAGTCATGTTTAAACCCAAAGATTCAAAGTAAGGATAAAGAATCCTGAAACAAGGAAATCCCGTTTTCAATTGTTTGAACAACTAAGATCAGAATGAAGAATCACAATAGATTCTCAAAAATTAGACAAACAAAAAAACGGGTTAGAGACTACTCAATAAAAAGAGTACTTAAGGATTCTCTGTTGAGATATTTGAGAGTTATTGAACTTGAGTTACGAGAGTACGAATTTTACGAATGCTTTTTATGAAAAAAAATATTTCGGGTTTCAATACTGGTTAATTTTTTTAATGTTTTTATTAATCTATTTAATATTTGAATTTTATACAGAGAGTTAACTTCTACTCATTGAATTTTTGAATTTTTTTTCTCGAGCCGTACGAGGCCAAAGCCTCTTATACGTTTCTAGGGGGGGGGGGTATTATTCATATACATCTATCCCAATGAGCCGTTTATCGAATCGTTGCAATTGATGTTCGATCCCGAAGAGAAGGAAGAGATCTTCGGAAAGTGGGTTTTTATGATCCGATAACAAATCAAACTTATTTAAATTTTCCTGCTATTCTCGATTTCCTTAAAAAAAGCGCTCAACCAACAAGACACTACAAGAAAGATCGGGTTTTACGTCGACAGATATCGACGTAAAATCGACGTAAAAGAGCATTTACGTCGAATTAACGACAAAAAAAAAATCGTCGTAAAACGATCGTCGTAAAACAGAAATCGTCGTAAAATCGTCGTAAAATTACCAACCCGGAAAAATCGTCGTAATATCGTCGGAAACTATTCGTCGTAAACGCGACGTAAATTTTTCAACGAAAGTACAACGAAATAAGTCCATCATAAGAACGACGTAAAATCGATGTAAAATTACATCGATTTAACAACGATTAGGAGACGAACAATTTCAATTAAGGGAAACTAATTTTTTAATTGTCGATGTTAATTCGTCGTAAAGTTTCGACGTAAATCCGACGTAAACATATTCGACGTAAATTCGTCGTTAAATATTCGACGTTAGATCGACGTAAATTTACGACGAATTTACGTCGATTTATAAATTAATTATTTAATTCGATTTTAATTTAATTAATGAATTTTTAAAATAATCAAAAAAATTAAAAATAGAAAAAAAACAATTTAAATTGAAATTTAAATTCGAAAATAATTTATAAATAAAATAAAAAATTTTATACAAATTGTTTTTTACAAAAAAACCTAATCTACAATGTGATTTCGTAATCGTCGAGGTTGAGATCGACGTCACGAGGAGGCTCTCCGTCTTGGCCGTCCGTCGCTGTTGGACCGTCGTTTCCCGTCTGCACTACCAGAGCCGAAGACTGACCCTGCGTCTGCTGGTCCGATGGTCCAGTACCGGAAGTACCACCGGTCTCAAAGACCCTTCGTGCTCGCTGTTGCCTCGCTCGGATTGCGGTGGCCAACTGCGGAACCGCTTCCGCAATGATGTCGAAGAGATCGTGTATCTCGGTGAGCTCATGCTTCTGGGCCACTTGCTCATGCCTGAGAGTGGTGATCTCAGCATTGGCCGTAGCAAGCTCCTGGCGAAGATGACTCGGATCCTCCTGCATGCGAAATCCGGAAGCCGAGGCGGCAGGACAGTCTCTAATAGAGCCCATCCCTAAGGTTCGGCCCTTCTTCTTCGGAGCAACCTACAAATGGAAAATAAAAACGTTAATTATTTATTAAGTAATAAATATAATAAATTTTTAAAAAATTGAAATAGATCATACCTCTTCGAAAATCTGGTCTTGCTCAGCGACGGTCAACGGTACTTGGATAGTACCGTCAGGTGTGGTCTGGGTCTCCCGCTCGGCGATCCGCTGCATAGCGGCATTGTAGATCTCCTCTGACCGAGCGTCGATAAAGCTCCCGTCCCTCTTCCGGTGAGTGGTCTTGAAGAGCTTCGTCATTGGAGGTAGTTCTCCTCCGTTCTCCTCGGCCTACCAATTAATAAACATTAGTCAAAAATATTTAATAAATTATAGCAATAATTAAAAATGAAATAATAATGAAATAATTTATATTTAATTACTTACCATCATGAGACGTCTTCTAGCAAAAGATATTTGGCCAAAAGTGTGTGGGGTCACCAACTTCTGACCGTTAGGATCGACCCGGTTTCGGACGGCCGAACACTTAACTGCAGTGGTTTGGGCATGCGGGTCCAGCCAATACGCCTTCAACCCGTTCCAACAGAAAGTGGACATGGAGCTCGGCTTTGCGTCGTCTCCATCGGTCTCCCACTTCCGCTTCCAATCGGAAACGGTGTTGACTAGGCGTTTCTGCGCCTTCAGCCGGAAAGCTTCGCGGACCGTCTCGTTGATCCCGATGTCCCAGTTCCACCGTTGCTGCAAAAGAAAACAAAAAATTATATAAACAATATAAAAGTAAGATTAATTAAATTTAAAACAATTTAAAATGATATAAATAAGATTTAAAAAACATTACCGCGAAGCACTTGTACCAGGTGTCGAACGTCTCTTACGACACCTTGCTCCAGTTGTAGTGCGGCTCAACGAAATGACTCTTAATTATGTCAGAAACGCTCCGACCGACACAATTATCCAAGTTAAACCTATGAAAAAAAAACATTACATTAATATTTAAGAAAATTAATGCATTAATTTAAAACAATATAAAAAACTAAAAATTTTACTTACCAATAAGAGTCTGGTTTCGCTTTTCCGGGAACCAGACGTCGTAAAGCCCCCCGTCCCGGTAGGGCTAGTAAGTCCTCAACCGTAAATTGGGCATACGGATGAGGAGGGTGGGCCACCGGTTCGGGAGCCGGCGGTGGAGGTGGTGGTGGAGGTGGTGGTGGAGGCGGTGGTGGAGACTGCTCCGCTACGGTATTCGGAACCTGGGAGGCTCCGGAAGATGAAGGGACATCGGTCCCGGTGTTTCCCGAGGCAGACGCCCGGGAAGAGTGTCCGTCCGCCATAAAGTTGATGTAGTGCGTCCTCCGTCGAGTCATCGTCTGCAAAACCGGAAAATTTTTATTTTTGAAATTACAAATTAATTTTAAATTATGATCCTAAATCTAACAAACACCCTAAATCCTTAATCTAACAAATTCCGATCCTAAATCTAACAAATTCCGAGCCTAAACTAATTTCCGTCCTAAACCGTTTGTATTTCTAAACTAATTAATAATAAAAATTAGATTTTAAGTAAAAAAAAAAATTACCTGATTTTTGGGTTTGCAGGGAAGCAACGAAGTGAGGAGGAAGTAGGGAGAGGAAGAAGTTGAATGAGCGACGAAATGAGGAAGGGGTGCTTCCATATATATAGAATTTTTATTCGTCGTAAATCCGACGTAAACATTACGACGAATTTACGACGAAATCGTCTTTACGACGAATTTGTTTACGATGGTGTGTACAAAAATGATGAATTACAAAAATTGAAACACCCATAAGCATATACAAGCATGCCTATACATGCTAAATGTGGTCTGTATAACTTTCTAGCATGTTTACATAACATAATGAAGAATTTGGTTTGATCTAAGATAAATTCTTACATCTTCTCTAAATGTATATAACACCTTAAGATTACTTGATAAACACATATATGTCAAATTTTGAAATTTTTTTTTTTGTTTAGAAAGTTGTTTTACCTTATGAGATGGTAAGCCATATCATTATCTTCATCTAAATCCCCCCTGAACCCCAGAAAAGATTGATTATAAGATTTAGGGGTTACATTTCGTCGTAAACTCGATGGTATTTTACGACGAATTTACGACGAATGGGTGTGATTCGTCGTAAATTCGTCGTAACATAAACCACATATCCACAAGTTCTTTAATCTTATGCTACAAAACCTTATATAATACATTAGTTTACTCAGGAAAATGCACCCAAAAACCATTCTGTGAGTTGGGAAAGCTAAACCCTATAGGGTTTAGGGTTTACATTTAACGACGAATTTACGACGATTTCTAAATAATCGTCGTAAATTCGTCGTAATAGTCAACATATGTCCAAGTCAACACGTAAGCAAATGTTCTTTTCATTAATTGTCTTTCATTTTTTAAACATTTAAATTTAAACAAATTTATCAAATTTGACAAATGTTACATTTAAACGTTCAAAGCATGCAATTATATAAATGCCAACATCATACTTAAATATTAGTCTTCAACATTTTCCTCGTTCTCCTCATCATCATCGTCATCATCACTGCTTGTTTGAAATTCGTCAGCACCTTCTTCTGTTTCGTCCCCATGTAGATCTTCATATGTCATGTCATCATGCTCGACTTGACCTTTTAACCACAATGCATAATGTTGGTCTTTCCGCTTGTTAATTTCATCTTCTGAAACACCGTCAATGCATTCTCGGACTTGACTGACGAAAGTGCTGAAATTTGAAAACATTGTTAAGGACGTTTCGTCTATGCAATCAAAATATAATCATGCATGCTTATTTGTATATATGTACCTCTCGTAAGGTGCCAATTCCTCGCAGTTCAGAAGTATATGTATGTGCGCTGTGGTAGTCCGGTTCGTTTGACCAACAAGTTTCTTTTAGTTTCCCACTTAGACGTCCAATTGGTGAGAATATATCAGGCACACCTTCTACTGCGTAACTTTGTCCTACACCCCCATCATCGTAACGTCTTGGAGCCCGTTTGCGTGTACGAACCTTCGGAGCAAAATAATAAGACGTGAAATGAGAAGTTTCTTCTGTCAAACTTCCCGCCACGATAGACCCTTCAACTTTTGCTAAGTTTTTGGCCTTACCCTTTAAATGCTTCATAAATCGTTCAAACGGATACATCCACCTAAACTGAACAGGTCCTCCCAACTCTGCTTCATGAGGGAGGTGTATAGGTAAATGTTCCATAACATCGAAGAAAGCAAGTGAGAATATTTTCTCTAAATTGCACAACAATATTGGAATATTTGTAGACAGTTGTGCAACTACATCTTCTGATAATGTCCTTGTACTTAGATCACGAAAGAAAGCTCCAATGCCTCCTAGTGCCTCATGGACATGTCCCGGTAGGAGTTCAGCAAACGCAAAAGGAAGTAACCGTTGCATAAACACATGACAATCATGACTTTTCATCCCTGAAAACTTTTGTCCTTTATCCACAGATTTAGCCAGATTAGATACATATCCATCAGGAAATTTCACGGCTGATGATACCCAATTAAACAATGCTGTTTTTTGTTCAGCACCCAACCGAAATACAGGAACAGGTGCTTTCCCATTACTCACCATATGCAACTCAATTCTGTTACATATATTGGGTAAGTCCATCCATGATTTAACGCTGTCTTTGGTTCTTCCTTGGACGTTCAAAACAGTATGCATGATGTTATCGAAAAAATTCTTCTCAATGTGCATAACATCAAGATTATGTCTAAGCAAATGATCTTTCCAGTAAGGCAGATCCCAAAATATACTTTTCTTGTGCCAATTGTGATGAACCCCATATCCTTCAGGCATATTCGCATGAGTGTGCCAATTTCCTCCAAGGGGGACCGTTTCAAGTCCACCCCAATGATCTATTTGCGCTTCAAGCTCTACTCCAGTTAGGTACACTGGTGGAGGGAGACGAACCAATTTGTTCTTTATAAACAAACGCCTATTTCTTCTATATTGATGGTTTGGTGGTAAAAACCGACGGTGGCAATCAAACCAACAGGTTTTCCTACCATGTTTAAGCTGAAATGCATCAGTCCTATGAAGACAATAAGGACATGATAACCTCCCATGCATTGTCCAACCTGATAGCATTCCGTATGCCGGGAAATCGCTTATTGTCCACATAAGCACCGCTCGCATCGTAAAATTTTTACACTCGAACAGTCATATGTTCGTACTCCAACATGCCACAACTGGTTTAACTCATGTATGAGTGGTTGCAAAAACACATCAAGGGCCCGCTTCGGGTGATTTGGACCAGGGACTAATATACTTAGAAACAAAAACTCTTTTTGCATGCACATATCTGGAGGAAGGTTATATGGCGTAAGAATCACAGGCCATAATGAATATTGCCTACCAGACATACCAAATGGACTAAACCCGTCAGTGCAAAGACCAAGATAAACATTTCGCTTAGACCTAGCAAAGTCTGGATGTACGGTGTTAAAATGTTTCCAAAATTTCCCGTCAGACGGGTGAGTCATTTTGCCATCTGTTTGTGAATGTTCTGCATGCCATCTCATCGACGCAGCTGTCCGTTCAGATTGATATAGTCTTTTTAACCTATCAGTGATAGGAAGATACCACATTCGTTGGTAAGGAATCTTCTTACGCCCAGCAATTTGCGGTCTATATCTTGGCTTTTGGCAGAAACGACATTCTTCAAGCTTCTCATCATCTCTCCAAAAAAGCATACAATTATCAACACAAACATCAATCATCTCAGAAGGCAATCCAAGACTAAAAACCAGCTTCTGATTTTCATAATACGTTTCAGCAGCCAAATTATCATCTGGCAAATACTCTTTAATAAGATCTGCCCAATCGTTCATGCAAACTTCAGATAGATTGTGATCAGTTTTTATTGTCATCATCCGAGCTGCCAATGATAATTTTGATAAACCTTCCCTACATCCCTCGTACAGAGGCTGTTTTGCTGCGTTTAACATTCATAAAAGCGTTTCGCATCTGCATTGGGCTCCTCAACAGTATCTGCAGCATGTGTTTCATAAAATGCATCAGTAACCATTTCATGCATCCTATCATGATCTTCACCCTGAACTTGACTACTTTGATAATCATTGGACGCTTCAAAATCCACATGTTCTTGATGATTACTACTACTCCATGCAGCCATCTGACCACTACTTTGACCATATCCCTCTCCATGCTGATACCAAATAAAGTATTGGGGCATGAACCCTCTATTCAATAAATGCTGCCAGACAGTGTCAATAGGAATATGTTTCCTATTTTTGCATTTCACACAAGGACAATACATTTTGCCGCTTTCAATTACAGTTTGCATAAGGCCGGCTTGGTACATGAATATTTCCAATCCGTTTTTGAAGTCTTCAGTCAACGACCCATCACCATTTTTGGGTGTATACATCCACTTTCGTAGATCGTATATAGACATTTCAAAAACAAATATTTGACTTTTTGTTTTTGAAATTTGATATAAATTTCAACTACTAAAAATTTTACTTAAACATTCAAAGACTCAAAAAATTTGTGTCTTTATATGTTTTTTTGGGTTGATGGAATAATGAGAGAAGAAAGGGTATATATAGAATTTTTTGTTTGGTTACCAACATATTACCATTGCATATTTACATCAAATTTACGTCGAAATAAAATTTACATCACATTTACATTGATTTTACGTCAATTACAAGATAGAGGACAATTAGTCGTATTATCGATGTAAATATTACGACAATATTACGACGAAATAAAATTCGTTCTTCATTCGTCGTAATATTGTCGTAACATTACGACGATTTTACGAGGGTTATTTTTTACGTCGAATTTACGACGAAATTTTTGATCGTCGTAAACACGACGTAATATCGTCGTAAATTTACGACGACTAAAAATCGTCGTAAATAATTCGACGGAAAAGCCCCTCATTCTTGTAGTGAGAACAGTTCATGATATTTCAAAGAAGGCAGGAATTTTTACGGAATGAAGTCTTAATAAAACGAAATTGAATTAATTAAATATAAATAAAAAAGAGGATGTGAAAGATTCGTATATAGCTTGGTATCAAATTTTATCTACTCTTTTCTTTCCTCCTCTTTCGCTTCCATCATATCTATTTTGATTTAATAGAATTTATATTTATTATTAGTATTTAAGGTACGAATACTAAAAAATACCCTGTTAAGAACTACCAACTACTATGTTTTCTAATCATAAACAAATTTAGGAAAATACTTTTGGATCTATAGAAATTCTAATTTTTGTATAAATAGAAAATTTTACTGTATAGAAAGTAATACAGTATAGAAAATAATACTGTATACAAAATAATATATTCATTTAATATATATATATTAATATATTATTTTCTAAATATATATATTATTCATAAAAAATAAAAGGTCATAAAAAATGGGTCTAATAAAGTATAAAAAGATTTGAGATTACCCTACCTGACTTTGTTTTCATTCATTGTAGGAACTACCAAACCAAGGGGTTAAGCTTTTTTTTCTAATCTTTTCACTATATGAAAAATTCACAATCATATTGACAACAGTGTATCAACCAAATATAATTCTCTCATAGAGAAATAGATCTATTTATCCCTGACGCACACATGACTGGATTTTTTCTTTTTTTCTTTATTCTGGTTGTATCTACATATTTGCAGTATTTTTTTTTTGTTTTTTTTTTGGGGGGGGGGGGTTGCGAACTAAACGGTAGAGTACTCGGCTTTTAAGTGCGACTAGCATCTTTTACACATTTGTATGAAGAAAAGGATTCGTCCAGATCTGCGGTAGAGTTTGTAAGACCACGACTGATCCTGAAAGGAATGAATGGAAAAAATAGCATGTCGTATCAAGGGAGAATTCAGATAACATTTTTTTGCTTGCCTGATCAGTACAACCTTATTTTCAGTGTCGAAAAAAAAAAGAATTCCAATTTGGGTCGAGTGAATAAATATAAATGGATGGATAAAAAACCAGTTTTCCCGATTCCAGGAAAAAAAAGAAACGAGCTTCCATTCGTAATTTGAAAAATTACCCGATCTAATTAAATGTTAAAAATAGATTAGTGCCTAATACGGGTATGGGAAGAAATTTTTTCTTGCATGTTATTATCATTTTTTTCATGAGTCCTAATTATTTTTTTCCCCAATCCATTTGGATTAGGTTGGAGATAGATGTGTAAAAGAAGCAGTATATTGATACAAAAATATATATATTTCCAAAATCAAAAGAGCGATTAGGTTAAAAAATAAAGGATTTCTAATCATCTGGTTTTGTTATTCTGTAAAATATAACGAAGAAAAACCTATTAAAGATAGAGAATCTGGTTAGCAGTCTACCTGTTTATGAGGTATCTATTGCTTTCGTAATCTAATACCTTATTTT